>NC_064617.1:971304877-971607907 GCF_023898315.1 Schistocerca nitens | reverse complement strand
ATTTGAATCGCGCGCCAAAAACAAGACGACCAATCAGAGACTGTGCTCGACATCTATTGAGCAGCCCAGAGAGCATCCCAGAGTGCCCCAGAGAGCTAAAACACCAAGAAGAATCGCTTCTCGGCTTTTGGAAAGATCAATGTGTAGTATTTGTGGCCCTTAAAAGGGCCGTTTATGGAGAACTGCTTTCAATGATTATATAAAGTACAATCACCCACAATGCGACAATCTTCCAAAGAAGAAGGACCACTAGCCTTCACCCATAGGTGAACGCTGGAATCAGAATTTATCTTACACCGTCTACGACAAGACAAAGACAAACTCCCGTGCGGTAAAAGGTACGAACCCTCACTAACAATAATAATCTCAGGAACAGGTATAGTACGGTAAGCACTCTGTGATGCTCTCTGGGCTGCTCAATAGATGTCGAGCACAGTCTCTGATTGGTCGTCTTGTTTTTGGCGCGCGATTCAAATCCCCTCGGCAACACGCTCCCTAGTATTACTAGGAGTGTGTTGCTCGAAAACTCACTCCCGGTGCGATTGCGTAAGCTGATAAGAGTCCACATCCGCTGCGCGCGCCAGGACTGATGCTACAAACAGCACACTGTTCTCTCTAGCGCATTCACTCGGTTTGAGTGAATAGCCACTGAGGCACTGCTTCTTATGGATAGGTTAGGTGTTAGACTTCACTAAGACTTCAGCGTCGAACTGCAACACCTTGTCTGCTTTTGCCTCTTGTGGAAGAAGGCTGGGGTTGTTTTGCGGGAGGAGGACCAGACAGCGAGGTCATCGGTCTCATCGGATTAGGGAAGGATGCCTTTACAAAGGAACCATCCCGCCACTTGCCTGGAGCGATTTAGGGAAATCACGGAAAACCTAATTCAGGATGGCCGGACGCGGGATTGAACCGTCGTCCTCCCGAATGCGAGTCCAGTGTGCTAACCACTGCGCCACCTTCCTCACTCTCTTGAGGAAGAATCCGGAGCTATTCCTCCACAGACATTCTGACACCGAAATGAATGTGTCAGCAGCAGAGTTCAAGCCAACGCGGTCACTCCTCATATTAATGTCCACTAATAGGTGTCTGGATACGGCTGATCACAAACTGTAATTTCCCAAAAGTCATCAACATATAGCCCAGAGCAGCCTTCATTACGTACATAACGGTAAAGCAATCAGTGAGTGCCTAAATCAGCCTATACAGGGTGGTCCATTGATTGTGACCGGGCCAATTGTCCCACGAAATAAGCATCAAACGAAAAAACTACAAAGAACGAAACTCGTGTAGCTTGAAGGGGGAAACCAGATGGCGCTATGGTTGACCCACTAGATACCGCTGCCATGGGTCAAACGGATATCAACTGTGTTTTTTAAAATAAGAACCCACATTTCTTATTACATATTCGTGTAGTACGTAAAGAAATATGAATGTTTTACTTGGACCACTTCTTTCGCATTCTGATAGATGGCGCTGTAATAGTCACAAACGTATAAGTACGTAATATCAGGTAACATTCCGCCAGTGCGGACGGTATTTGCTTCGTGGTACGTTACCCGTGTTAAAATGGAGCGTTTAACAATTGCGGAAAAGGTCGATATTCTGTTGATGTATGGCTATTGTGATCAAAACGCCCAACGGGCATGTGCTATGTATGCTGCTCGGTACCCTGGACGACATCATCCAAGTGTCCGGACCGTTCGCCGAATAGTTACGTTATTTAAGGAAACAAAGTGTTCAGCCGCATGTGAAACGTCAACCACGACCTGCAACAAATGTTGCCCAAGTAGGTGTTTTAGCTGCTGTCGCGGCTAATCCTCACATCAGTAGCAGATAAATTGTGCGAGAATAGGGAATCTCAAAAACATCGGCGTTGAGGATGCTACATCAACATCGATTCCACCCGTACCATATTTCTATACACCAGGAATTGCATGGCGACCACTTTGAACGTCGTGCACAGTTCAACCACTGGGCGCAAGAGATATTACGGGACGATGACAGTTTTTTTGCACGCGTTCTATTTAGCGACAAATCGTCATTCACAAACAGCGGTAACGTAAAGCGGCATAATATGCACTATTGGGCAACGGAAAATCCACGATGGCTGCGACAAGTGGAACATCAGCGACCTTGGCGGGTCAATGTATGGTGCGGCATTATGGGAGGAAGGATAATTGGCCCCCATTTTATCGATGGCAATCTAAATGGTGCAATGCATGCTGATTTCCTACGTAATGTTCTACCGATGTTACTACAAGATGTTTCACCGCGTGACGGAATGGCGATGTACTTCCAACATGATGGATGTCCGGCACAGCTCGCGTGCCGTTGAAGCGGTATTGAATAGCATATTTCATGACAGGTGGATTGGTCGTCGAAGCACCATACCATGGCCCGCATGTTCACCGGATACGACGTCCGCGGATTTCTTTCTGTGGGGAAAGTTGAAGGATATTTGCTATCGTGATCCACCGACAACGCCTGACAACATGCGTCAGGGCATTGTCAGTGCATGTGCAAACATTACGGAAGGCGAACTACTGGCTGTTGAGAGGAATGTCGTTACACGTATTGCCAAATGCATTGAGATTGACGGACATAATTTTGAGCATTTATAGCATTAATGTAGTGTTTACAGGTAATCACTCTGTAACAGCATGCGTTATCAGAAATGGTAAGTTCAGAAAGGTACATGTATCACACTGGAACAACCTAAATAAAATGTTCAAACGTACCTAAGTTCTGTATTTTAGTTTAAAAAACGTACCTGTTACGAACTGTTTGTGACTATTACAGCGGCATCTATCACAAAGCGAAAAAAGTGTTCCAACTAAAACATTCACATTTCTTTACGTACTACACGAATATGTAATAAAAATGGGGGTTCCTATTTAAAAAAAAAAACGCAGTTGATACCCGCTTGACCTATGGCAGCGCCATCTAGCGGGCAAACCATAGCGCCATCTGGTTTCCCCCTTCAAGCTAGACAAGTTTCGTTTTTTGTAGTTTTTTCGTTTGATGCTTATTTCGTGAGATATTTGGCCCGGTCGCTATCAATGGACCACACTGTATAATTACCAAAAAGACTTAAAGGAGACCTAGTTCATTAACTTGCTGGAGAAAGCTGAATTCATATGATAATCCTGATAGAGAGGGGGCGAGAAATGAATCCATGAGACAGCGATCTGGGTAACCGGGGGTGAGGAGGAAGGGTGACTTCTGCAATACTGCTTACTGCACAGCTGACGGTGTCGCCTCACGTCAAGGATGCTACGGAGTCGCATACGCTGACTGAAAACGGTGGCGCCTATACGCGAACGACGTTACGATCTTCTGCTGAAACTAGTGGACAGGCAAACAGTAACCGCACTCGAAGCGGCAAGTGACAGGAGCACATGCGTTCGCCGTGCAGTCGTCTCTCTGCTACCGTTGGTCTGACGAGAAACTGGAAAACTGCTCCTGGGGCAGCTGCGGCCTGAAGTTCATGACTTTCGAGCGCCCACACTTCGGTGAGCTTCCGACCTCAAGAATCGGGGCTATTACCTACTGCTGGGAGGGGCAGTCACTCAAGCGCTGGCTGCTGGGACATGGAGAATCGAGTATGTCTCCTGTTTGCAGAGGTTTCACATCCTGTCTTGACTCCAACATTCGAAATACACTCCTGGAAATGGAAAAAAGAACACATTGACACCGGTGTGTCAGACCCACCATACTTGCTCCGGACACTGCGAGAGGGCTGTACAAGCAATGATCACACGCACGGCACAGCGGACACACCACGAACCGCGGTGTTGGCCGTCGAATGGCGCTAGCTGCGCAGCATTTGTGCACCGCCGCCGTCAGTGTCAGCCAGTTTGCCGTGGCATACGGAGCTCCATCGCAGTCTTTAACACTGGTAGCATGCCGCGACAGCGTGGATGTGAACCGTATGTGCAGTTGACGGACTTTGAGCGAGGGCGTATAGTGGGCATGCGGGAGGCCGGGTGGACGTACCGCCGAATTGCTCAACACGGGGGGCGTGAGGTCTTCACAGTACATCGATGTTGTCGCCAGTGGTCGGCGGAAGGTGCACGTGCCCGTCGACCTGGGACCGGACCGCAGCGACGCACGGATGCACGCCAAGACCGTAGGATCCTACGCAGTGCCGTAGGGGACCGCACCGCCACTTCCCAGCAAATTAGGGACACTGTTGCTCCTGGGGTATCGGCGAGGACCATTCGCAACCGTCTCCATGAAGCTGGGCTACGGTCCCGCACACCGTTAGGCCGTCTTCCGCTCACGCCCCAACATCGTGCAGCCCGCCTCCAGTGGTGTCGCGACAGGCGTGAATGGAGGGACGAATGGAGACGTGTCGTCTTCAGCGATGAGAGTCGCTTCTGCCTTGGTGCCAATGATGGTCGTATGCGTGTTTGGCGCCGTGCAGGTGAGCGCTACAATCAGGACTGCATACGACCGAGGCACACAGGGCCAACACCCGGCATCATGGTGTGGGGAGCGATCTGCTACACTGGCCGTACACCACTGGTGATCGTCGAGGGGACACTGAATAGTGCACGGTACATCCAAACCGTCATCGAACCCATCGTTCTACCATTCCTAGACCGGCAAGGGAACTTGCTGTTCCAACAGGACAATGCACGTCCGCATGTATCCCGTGCCACCCAACGTGCTCTAGAAGGTGTAAGTCAACTACCCTGTCCAGCAAGATCTCCGGATCTGTCCCCCATTGAGCATGTTTGGGACTGGATGAAGCGTCGTCTCACGCGGTCTGCACGTCCAGCACGAACGCTGGTCCAGCTGAGGCGCCAGGTGGAAATTGCATGGCAAGCCGTTCCACAGGACTACATCCAGCATCTCTACGATCGTCTCCATGGGAGAATAGCAGCCTGCATTGCTGCGAAAGGTGGATATACACTGTACTAGTGCCGACATTGTGCATGCTCTGTTGCCTGTGTCTATGTGCCTGTGGTTCTGTCAGTGTGATCATGTGATGTATCTGACCCCAGGAATGTGTCAATAAAGTTTCCCCTTCCTGGGACAATGAATTCACGGTGTTCTTATTTCAGTTTCCAGGAGTGTACGATCATCATTGTCTTACTGCATTTCCTTGAGGGAAAGGAGGAGCCGTTTGACATTTAATCTGAATTTCACGATTGCCACCATCTTAAGCAAAAAATTTTATCTCTAGTAAGTAGTGGTTCTGAAGAGTCATAAGTATTATCAGTCACTTTACTCGTTGAATTTTTAATATAGGGTTAATTATTTGCATTTAATGTTTAGGGAACCTCAAAATAAATTTGATAATCCCATACTAATCTCACTATTTTGTCTGTCATTAAGAAAACGTCTGGACTCTACAACGATAGGTATTCGTTACGAATTATTCGGGATCTGTTGTTTTGTTAGTGGCGTCTCACTAACGCACTTGTACGCATCCCGACCCATGACGAGGTTGGCTAGGGTAATTGTTACATCCTCTTGAATCGTCTTCCATGTGTGTACCCACTCCTATTTTTATACATTTACATAGTTATTTATTTATTTTGCAATCGTATTGACCAACTAGGACCACGTTAACATCTTCAGTTCCTCTTCTTCCTCTGTAGTTGTTTCCTATTTTTCCAGTATTTCCTCATTTCTCCCCATGAAGTCTCTTCCTTTCTTCTGTCCATGTTGTTCCCGATTTTTTTTATTTCTTCTCCTTTTAAAGCCGTCCAAATTTAGTATTTTATTTTTAAATCGGATTCTTTCTGTCATTTCTCATTCTTTGATGTTGTTTCTTCCTAGATCTTTCCTTACTTCTGTAATCCATACTATTGTCGATTTCTTTTTCCAGAAATATAGGAGTATTTGTTTTGTTAGTCTATTTCCATCCATTCGGTAGCGGTGTGCGAAAAAGGTTAATATTCATTTGGCCATTACTTCAGATATTTTCTCTATCTTTTTGTAGATCTCCTCATTACTTCCTATTTTCCAACCATCTGCAGTTTATATTGCGCCAATTATTTTTCTAGTAATCCTTCCTTCCCGTTCCTCTAGTCCGTCCATCTTATAGTTCACCGTTAGGCATTCAGATCCATATAAACAATCTGGTCGTACCACTGCGGTGTACTGTTTTAGTTTTGTTTTTCTAGGTAAACCGACTGATCAAAAAGTCAGTATAAATTTGAAAACTTAATAAACCACGGAATAATGTAGATAGAGAGGTAAAAATTGACACACATGCTTAGAATGACATGCGGTTTTATTAGAACAAAAAAAAAAATTCACAAAATGTCCGACACATGGCGCTGGACAGCAAAACGTCAGTGACTGCGCATGACAATCGTGTATAAAAGGAGCTGTAATGAGAGAGAGAATCAGATGCGCCAGCAGTCGCAGTATCTTGACGTTACCTGAAAAGGCGCTTTTAGTGAAGCTGTATTATCAGAATGGGGAATGTGCTAGCTCAGCGTTAAGATCCTATCGCCATAGGAAGGGAATTCGAACGGGTAAAGGTCCGTTGACAAATGCAGCTGTGGCGAGAATGATTACGACGTTCGAAGCCACGGGTTGTTTAGACGACAGACCCCGTAGTGGCCGACCGAGCACAAGGTGTAATGCTGCTCAGACAGTTCAGGAAGAAATGGAGACTGCAGCGGGTTCATTCATGCACGGGGAAGTCAGCGCTCGTGCAGTCGCACGTCGCACCGGCATTCCATGCACTACTGTTTGGTTGGCACTGAGGCGTACCCTCCGATGCTATCAGTACAAAATCCATCGGCATCGTGAACTGTTACCTGGTGATTTAGTGAAGCGGAGGGCATTTGCGGTGTGGGCGTTTCAAAAGATGGCGGAAGATGACGATTGGTTGGGTAACGTGTTGTGGACCGACGAAGCTCATTTCACACTCCGAGGGTCTGTCAACACCCACAACTGCAGAATTTGGGCTACCGAACAACCTAGAACTGTCGTGGAAACTCCATTGCACGACGAGAAAGTCACGGTATGGGTTGGATTTACCGCATCTACCGTTATCGGGCCTTTTTTCTTCGAGGAAATGCGTAATTCTGGTTTTGTAACTGCTACCGTGACGGGTGAGAGGTACGCCGATATGTTACAGAATCGCATCATCCCCAGCCTGGCCGGTAAACACCTGCTGGAACGTACGATGTTTATGCAGGATGGCGCTCCGCCCCATATTGCTAGACGCGTGAAAGATCTCTTGCGCGCGTCGTTTGGGGATGATCGTGTGCTCAGCCGCCACTTTCGTCATGCTTGGCCTCCCAGGTCCCCAGACCTCAGTCAGTGCGATTATTTGCTTTGGGGTTACCTGTTGTTGCAAGTGTATCGTGATCGACCGACGTCTCTAGGGATGCTGAACATCCGACGCCAATGCCTCACCATAACTCCGGACATGCTTTACAGTGCTGTTCACAACATTATTCCTCGACTACAGCTATTGTTGAGGAATGATGGTGGACGTATTGAGAATTTCCTGTCAAGAACATCATCTTTGCTTCGTCTTACTTTGTTACGCTAATTATTGCTATTCTGATCAGATGAAGCGACATCTGTCGGACATGTTTTGAACTCTTGTATTTTTTTCGTTGTAATAAAACCCCATGTCATTCCAAGCACGTGTGTCAATTTGTACCTCTCTACATTATTCCGCGATTTATTCAGTTTTCAAATTTATACTGACTTTTTGATTAACCGGTACATTTCTTGTAAACATTTTTGGTCAAAGCATATGCTCTTTCCATTTTTCAGTTCTTACATCTATTGCAGATTTTTCTACTCCATTCTGTTGTATACTCTCTCCAAGATACTTAAATTTATTTACTCGCTCTATTTTACCTGTTTGTGTTTCTCTGAATTTTGGCGCATTTTTGTATTTGTCACGAATTTTGTTTTTTTATTCCTATTATTATTGTTCTTATCATTATTATTAATTTTATCTCTACGTGGCCAGTAACTAACACATTTACAAAGTAATTAGAAGCCCTACGCGGAATTCGAGGCCTTACGTTCTTCCGAAAATGCATCAGTGTTAGAGCTGAAACCACGGCCTAGCCGTAGCACGAGAGTGAAGACAGCCCGTGATGTAAATTATAGATTACAGCGAAAGTGCCTAAGTTTCCAGTTCCAGCGAGACTGCTTACTGCACCCTTACTCGCAGTACAGTCTCTCTCCCAAGTCGAGCGTGCTAGGTTCACTATTCATCAGCTCAATCATCGCATCACTGCTTTGTACAAGACGTTTCTCTTTGATGGTTACGAAACATTTTATGTAACGGACTCTCGTTTCCCCATCTTCTTTCTCTTACCGCCTCTAGCGACACGAACATGCAATCTTAACATTCTCCCCCACTGAACAGGTGCAGACAAAATTCACGAGGGAAATACGTCGTCATGTTCCAAAAAGGAAAGTTTTGGGTGTGGCGAGTAGCCAAACATTTTGTGACCACATGTACAGCTACATGCGTACTCCGCAAAACACTCTGCAATACATAGTGGAGGCTTCTTTGAATCGTTCTTAGTGACGTCTTTCAATGTTCCACTCGCAAACAGAGTGAAGACGTAAATATGGATTCCTGTAAGCCTTCGTATGGGCTCCATTGTTCTTTACAGTCCTTGCGCTATGTGAACGTTGGAGGCTCTGAGCACTATGGGACTTAACATCTGTGGTCACCAGTCCCCTAGAACTTAGAACTACTTAAACCTAACTAACCTAAGGACATCACACACATCCATGCCCGAGGCAGGATTCGAACCTGCGACCGTAGCAGTCGCGCGGTTCCGGACTGCGCGCCTAGAACCGCTAGACCACCGCGGCCGGCGAACGTTGGAGGGAACATTTCTCTAACATTACCGTACTGTTCGAACATGGTGTTGTTGTATCCAGTCCAGCGACTGGTTTGATGCAGCTCTTCATCCTACTCTATCCTCTGCTAGCTTCTTCATCTCCCAGTACCTACTGCAACCTACATCCTTCTGAATCTGCTTACTCTATTCATCTCTTGGTCTCCCTCTACGATTTTTACCCTCCACGCTGCCCTCCAGTACTAAATTGGTGATCTCTTGATGCCTCAGAACATGTCCTACCAACCGATCCCTTCTTCTAGCCAAGTTGTGCCACAAACTCCTCTTCTCCCCAATTCTATTCAATACCTCCTCATTAGTTACGTGATTTACCCGTCTAATCTTCAGCATTCTTCTGTAGCACCACATTTCGAAAGCTTCTATTCTCTTCTTGTCCAAACTATTTATCATCCACGTTTCACTTCCATACATGGCTCCACTCTATGCAAATACTTTCAGAAACGACTTCCTGACACTTAAATCTATACTCGATGTTAACAAATTTCTCTTCTTCAGAAACGCTTTCCTAGCCATAGCCAGTCAGCATTTTTTATCCTCTACTTCGACCATCATCATTTATTTTGCTCCCCATATAGCAGCACCCATTTACTACTTTAAGTATTTCATTTCCTGTTCTAATTCCCTCACCATCACCCGATTTAATTTGACTACATTCCATTATTCTCGTTTTGCTTCTGTTGATGTTCATCTTATACCCTCCTTTCAAGACACTGTCCATTCCGTTCAACTGCTCTTCCAAGTCATTTGCTGTCTCTGACAGAATTACAATGTCATCGGCGAACCTCAAAGTTTTTATTTCTTCTCCACGGATTTTAATACCTACTCCGAACTTTTCTTTCGTTTCCTTTGCTGCTTGCTCAATATATAGATTGAATAACATCGCGGATAGGTTACAACCCTGTCTCACTCCCTTCCCAACCACTGCTTCCCTTTCATACCCCTCGACTCATAACTGCCATCTGGTCCTGTACAAATTATAAATAGCCTTTCGCTCCCTGTATTTTACCCCTGCCATCTTCAGAATTTGAAAGAGAGTATTCCAGTCAACATTGTCAAAAGCTTTCTCAAAGTCTACAAAAATGTAGGTTGGCCTTTCCTTGATCTATCTTCTAAGATAAGTCGTAGGGTCAGTATTGCCTCACGTGTTCCAACATTTCTACGATCCCAACTGATCTTCCCCGAGGTCGCCTTATACCAGTTTTTCCATTCGTCTGTACAGAATTGGAACATACTACTAACAAATGTAACAAGACACCTTTCAATTGCTTCCTTACCTTTCTATAATCCGACTTTCTGGGAATCCCAAACAGGCTAGTAATGCTAAACAATTGCTAACACATAAGTTGTGTACGTAGATTCCTTTATAGGTGTCCCACCTCACCCCAGGACTCTTCCAGTTTACTGTAGTCAGCCTTCCCTGGATATGATCTGGTGCGGTCGTAAATAAAACTGTCTATGTCGCTTAATATGTGTCTTCGTTTATAACGTGTTTTTAACTACAGTCACTATCAGGTCAAAACGTGCAGTGTGAAACAAGGGGTCAACAAGACATTCAGTCCCGGTTCTACATGGTTAGGCATAAATACTGTTGACACTGACTCTGAACCCTGTTTTAGACATTCCAGGTTTTGATCTGACGACGGCAGTAGCCGAACACGTTGTAAATAAAGACGTATATTAAGCCCTCTAGACGATTTATTTACAAAATACTAATACAGGATATTTATTTCCTTTATCAATACACTGTCCTCGTACATCGCAGGAAATGTGTCTGCTACCCATTCGCATTGATCTACATTTATTGATATTCAATGATAACTGCCTTTTACAGCAGGAAAAAGAAATTCAGATTTTTTTTCTATTGCCAGTCGACATTTTATATCCTCTATACTTCAGCCATCTTTATTTGTTTTGGTGCCGAAATAAAAAAAGTAATCCATCACTTTTAGTATCTCATTTCCTAATTTAATTCCCTCAGCATGGCAAGATTTAATACTAGTACGCTCTATTAGCGTCGTTTTAGTTTTGTTGAGTTTATCTTTTAATGTCTTTTCGAGACACTATCTATTCTGTTCAACAGCTCTTCCAAGTCTTCTGCTATTCCTGATAAAATTACATTATCGGCAAACCTTAAAAGTTTTCATTTATTTTCTTTAAACCCCTCCCAAATTTCTCCTTGGTGTCCTTCACTGTTCGTTTATTACACAGATGAAGACGGGGCTGTAGCCTATCCCAATCTCAACCACTGCTTCCGTTTAATTTATTTTTGACTCTTAAAACTGTTATGTAGTTTGTGCACAAATTGTAATAAACTTTTCTTTCCTCTTATTTCAACCCTACTATCTTTACAATATCAAAGTGTGTATTCTACACAACACTGTCGAAAAATTTCTCTAATTCTACAAAAAATGTTCGTTTCTGTTCCTTCAGTCAGTCTTTTCAGGTCTGTCATAAGCTCAGTAATCTTTCCTGTATTCCTATATTTCTCTGGAATGCAAACCGGCTTTCATCTGTTTTTACAACCTTGAATAATTAATTTTTTTCATTATGTTGTAAGCATTGTTATGTGACTGTTTATGCCCAAACTGTCACACAACCTACTCTTACACTGTAACATGCAGATCCCAGTAGTCAGTAAGGTCATTTCTTTAACACTGCATGAAAACTGCAGAAAATGTTAGCTAGTGCCAGTGACTGCCAAGGTAGCTATTTCTTCTTCTCCTCCTCCTCCTCCTCCTCTTCTTCTTCTTCTTACTTTGAGGGAGACCTGTTATTTTTTGCAGTCTTGGGGTCGTTCTTTAACTGGCTTGTGGTAGGGAAATGAACTCAGAAGGGTTGGAGTGTCATAAACTACTTCGGCGCTAAAAGCCACCCCTGAAGGAAGTCGCAGTGTCTCATATCTGCACAGCAGTCACGTAGGAGCGTGGCCTGTATTTCATGAAAACTGTCTTGTGCAAGACACTAGAGCAGGGCTTAACAACTGGCCGGTTTTGAGCGCGAGTACTCACGTCTGCTCAGGCACGTGCTCGCGAGCAGGTGCAAGGTCGCGGAGTAGGGAGGGAGGGAGGGAGGGAGGGGAAATGCGCGCTCACGTTTGAATGTGATCTCGCGTTCTTAGCAGATTTAACTAGCCATCTGAATGCTTTGAACATTTTACTACAAGGTAAAGATCTGCTAATTACTCATTTCATAGATCGAATACAAGCTTTTAAAATGAAATTGACACTTTGGGTGAGTCAGCTGGAAACAGGAAATCTAGCTCATTTTCCTAAATTATCATCCAGGCAAGATGTTTACAAAGACTGTGAACGTTATTAAAATAGTTTAGTTGCCCTTAAGGAAGAATTTGATCAACACTTTCAAGATCCCACAGCACTAGACAGTGATTTTGATCTGTTCTCCTCTCCATATTTGGCGAATATGGAAGAGATTCGTCCTGAGCTGGAACTAGAAATTATTGACCTGAAGTGTGACAGAGAATACAGAGACAAATTTCAGAACAAGAAAAAAATTTGGAATTCTACAGACACTTCCCTCAGGATAGATTTCCTCGTTTGCACAAACTGGCGGCTACAATAATATCAATGTTTGGTTTCACGTATGTTTGTGAACAACTGTTCTCTGCAATGAAATGTAACAAGACGCGCCTGAGAAACGCATTGCCTGATCGAAATTTAAACTGCACGCTGCGCCTACAATGCACAATAACAATTACTCCGAACGCAGACGCAATTGTAAAGGGCAAAAAGTACAAGATAACCGAGAATCCCACACTTCAGTGACACCTTTTATTGTGTAACAGTTCACAAATTAATACGAATGCAGAGGTATACACTAAGCTAATAAAATTATGTGACACGTGTACTTTCTCCTTTATTTGTCTCATTTGTCACAGTAATAATTCGTGAGTGATATCCCTGCAGGTGGCCGCGGATTTACATTGACTGGCGGCAGCTGTTGTGTGCCCCACGTGACTCTCCCCACTCTCCGGTCTGGTCCGGTAGAGGGGGTAGCGTGCTCGCGCTGCTCCGTGCTCGCGCCTTGCTGCTCACAGCTTGCTCCGCGAGCACTTATGTTGTGAAGCCCTGCACTAGAGGAAATCCTTTTACACAATATAATATCTGAAAGCCAGATGAAAAAACTCGGAGGTTGAGACTGTGGGACTGGCCATTGGTAGCGACCATGCCACATAGGAATGTTCATTTGTATGTGAGTAACAAGCTCTGTGATTGGCTCACAGTAATTATTTTGGTAGAAGGGACATTTTCCCATGCATGTGTAAGAGTATGTGCAAATCTTTCAGGTGGCTGCATTTGGAAATCTGTCACGTAGTGGGAAAGATTCATTGCTTTCCTTCCGACACCCCGCCATTACTCATTAATCATGACAAAATTCGCAAGAGTAGAAATTTGTTGAACCCTGTTTTTGAAATTATTATTGGCCAACTTTGATTGGCTAGTGATATTACTACGCTGGCAGAATCAGACAGGTTTCGGAGAGTTAAGTCGGAGCACAGTTGCCGGAGAGACGTCAGAGAGTATGCTTGCGTCAGTGACGCTGAAGAATATACTCACAGTAGAGAGGGGTGTCTCCAGTTTAGAGCAGAACACACAGGGTGAAAGGGACTCAAAATTTTCAGTCGCTATCGCAGCCACATTCACACCACTCCGGAGTGGTAAACACGAGCTCTATGCAGTCACTGAGCTGAGTGGGATGTGAAGCTAGTTCAATTGCATCAGCGTTTAACTGCGCAGTCCCAGCGTTTGCAGCCATCTACTTGCACTTTGGCTAATCCACTGGTATTCGTACTTGCTTCTCCGGAAATATTTCTTTAAATTACGAGGGCCGTTCAGAAAGTAACCTCCGGTTGATTTAAAAAATACACCAAGTTAAATAAAAATATTTTAATATATACATCTTACAACTACATCTTTGCACTATTTTTCTACATAGTCTCCATAGCGACTGAGGCACTTATCGTATCTCTTCACAAGCTTTGAAATTCCTTCTGCATAAAAATCACCCGCTTGTGCCTGGAGCCAGCCTGTGACCGCATCTTTGAGCTCTTCGTCGTCATCAAACCGCTGTGACCCGAGCCATTTCTTCAAATGCATGAACAGGTGATAATCACTTGGCGCCAGGTCTGGGTTGATAACGTCCCACTTGAAGGACTCAAGAAGGGCCGTTGTTCTGCGAGCAGAGTGAGGACGGGCGTTATCGTGCAAAAAAACGATACCGGAAGTCAGCATACCACGGCGTTTGTTCTGTATAGCCCGTCGTAACTTTTTTATTGTTTCACAGTACACGTCTTGATTAATGGTCGTACCACGTTCCATGAATTCAACCAACAACACCCCTTTGGCATCCCAAAACACCGTTGCCATCAGTTTTCTGGCAGAAAAATCTTGCGAGGCTTTTCTTGGTTTGGTAGGCGAATTTGAATGTGCCCACATCTTTGATTGTTCTTTTGTCTCAGGGTTCACGTACTTAATCCAGGTTTCGTCACCGGTCACGATTCTGCTTAACAATGGTTCTCCTTCGTCCTCATAACGTGGCAGAAAGTCTAATGCAGAGGCCATTCTTTGAGTTTTGTGGTGGTCGGTAAGAATTTTGGGCACCCATCGTGCACAGAACTTACGGTAACCCAATCTTGCTGTCACTATCTCGTACAAGAGAGTCTTAGAAATCTGTGGAAAACCAGTAGACAACTCCGACATTGAGAAACGTCGATTTTCACGAACTTTTGCATCAACTGTCTGAACGAGTTCGTCAGTCACCAATGATGGTCTACCACTCCTCTCTTCATCATGAACGTTTCCTCGTCCACTTTTAAATAAACGTACCCATTCACGGACAACTCCTTCACTCATAACTCTCGGTCCGTACACGGCACAAAGCTCACGATGAATAGCTGCTGCAGAATATCCTTTGGCTGTAAAAAACCTTATGACAGCACGCACTTCACATTTGGCGGGGTTTTCTATTGCAGCACACATTTCAAACTGCCACAAAAACTAAACTAGCGCAGGTACGACGTTCACTCGACCACGGCTTGATGCCGACTGACCTGTTGAGTGCGTGAACGCACAGATGGCGTCGCTACTCCCCCCACAACCCGCACTGTGACCAATCGGAGGTTACTTTCTGAACCGCCCTCGTACTAACCATTTAAGGAGCCATTGGCCATATCCACGACAGTTTCAAATTATACTTTCGTTTGCCCACTCACCTGTGCCAAGGTTATTGTTCACTCTTTTGCCCATTTATTAAATATTTGTGTACTTCATTCAGTAGGTAAGTCATTTTATTTGTTGTCTTACGGCAGTAAACAAAATTGTTATGACCATTACTTTTTCTTTGTAGTTTCGTGAGTCCCTTCATTAATATATCCATGTGAGCTGAGGCAGCCATACTTTCACGCTGAATTGGACCCCCCCCCCCTCCCCTAGGAATTTCATTTAATAAGACATTATCCATTGTGTAACATTGTTTCTCTCAGATTTTCATGATTCTTTATTAGGAGCTTCCCTTTCCTGCGGGTCACGGGCTTGGAGCATCTTAGAGGTATGTTAAACAGCTCAACTGAGACGTCACAGCATAAATTATTAAATAACAGATCGCTAGCATTCGTGTCTATATGCATCTGCATTCTTTGGTAGAGCCTTCTTGAAACTTGATGGTATGCAGCCTGTCTCATATTTCTCGCACACCAAGTGGAATAGTTGTGTTATGGCTGACTCTCCCCGGAATTTTACTACTTATGAGGAGATAACATAAACTCAAGGGACCTTGCTTCGACCTCGGTCTTTCACTGCTTTGTCAAACTCTTCTCTCAGTATCTCAACTCCCATCACATATATAATTTACTCCCTCTCCTCTTTCTGTAATATTATACTCAGATTAATTGCCATTGTAACAAACATCAACATTAGAAGTTGGACAATTCTGTTGTACCTTGATATGAAATCTAGGAAGAAGCTGTATAATATATATAAAAGGTTTTGAAAACGACTTACCTGTAAAAGTAAGTCCGGATATTCCCTAAATTATAAGACATGCCCTCTTACATACAATGATTTGACCCATAAATCAAGTTAGTGACGTAATGTGTCTGCAAAAAGTTTTTAAAAATTAGGTAGGCTCTCGGCACTTTTTTTTTTTGCAACGATTTACAATGGGCATAGCAAAAGGAAACTGAATTTTTTCCTTGAATAATTGTAAAAAAATATCTTGCTATGCGTGAAAAGTGTGTAAAGCAACGTGGCTTGCAGCCACGAGCGGTTCTGTAACACGTGGACCAAGTCTGTTGGATCCCCTCACAATTGCAAGACCTCAAATAATCACACTTCGTGCAGACTGAAGGGCTTTCACCCTGCCAACTGCGTCATCTCAACACCTACCTTTTCTGCCGAAAGATGACGCATAGAAATGCGAAGTTTAATACTCACAGTGAATGAATCTGGTTTTGACATTAACTGCAATGAGAAATGAAAAAAGTTTTACCAACTGCCGAAGACAAGTAGTTCATTTTATATCGAGTGATCATACGGTCACTGCTAAGCACAAAAATTCAGTTCAATAGGAAAGCGATAGGCAACGAAAGAACAGGTAAAGTTAATGCTCAAAAAGCACATGGCACACACAGTTCCAACGCGTGAGAAAGTCAAAGGGTCATTGGTAGGGAGTGTGACGAAATTAAATGTTCTGCTGCTAAACCTACTGTCCTCACCAAAGCACAAAGAAAAAGTGATTTGTAAGAAATCTCATCTGTAAGAGTGATAGCACTTCCCTAGTATACGGTCAATGAACTACAGTTAGCCGCCTGCTGTACCTACGACCGTGCCTATGTTATCGTTCTATTTCATATCCCTAAAAACTGTTACACTCTGGTACTTGTGTCACTTGATATAGTAGGACAGCACGCTATTTAGTTTTGTGAAGTGCGCAATTTTACATTTCTTTACACTTAACCGCTAAATCCCGAACATCGCGAATTCGCATCATAGCAGGCCGACTGTGAAAAATGGAAGGTTAATTTTTTTGAATGCCAGTTGTAACCTTCCCACTATATTCGTTTCTGTATGAAATTCAGCTCTACTTTACCTCCGACTCTATAAAAGCCTAAGCATTTCCAAAACTATTTTTCCCACAAACTGTTATCCAACTTAAACTCGTATGCTCACTTTGTTCTAAACATAACCTAATTTGAATTGAACTGCAACTGACCTGAATGCAATTTGTGTTACGTAAAATGCGCAACTGCAGTAAAACAATTAAATCAAAATTTCCATTTTCCTTGTGGCTTTACAACTTTGTTCCAGATTTCTCGATACCACAGCAGGAAACAGCAAACAGGCAGCGGCTAAGCTGGACTTCTATTTTTAAGAAAAATTTCCAAACAGTATTCAAACTGTTGCACCATATAGTGGAATGTGGTAATGCATAATGATAAACCTTTAAGCGGTGGAATGGGGAGAGAAACTATTCCTGTGAAATGATATTTCAAGAAAACGATTTTACAATGAAGTATACAGGGTGGTCCATTGATCATGACCGGGCCAAATATCTCACGAAATAAGCGTCAAACGAAAAATCTACAAAGAACGAAACTCGTCTAGCTTGTAGGGGGAAACCAGATGGCGCTATGGTTGGCCCACTGGATGGCGCTGCCATGGGTCAAACGGATATCAACTGCGTTATTTTAAATAAAAACCCCATTTTTTATTACTTATTCGTGTAGTACGTAAGGAAATATGAATGTTTTAGTTGGACCACTTTTTTGGCTTTGTGATAGATGGCGCTGTAATAGTGAAAAACATATTGCTCACAATTTTAGACGAACAGTTGGTAACAGGTAGGTTTTTAAAATTACGAGGGCAGTTCAATAAGTAATGCAACACATTTTATTTCTCGGCCAATTTTGGTTGAAAAAACCGGAAATTTCTTGTGGAATATTTTCAAACATTCCCGCTTCGTCTCGTATAGTTTCATTGACTTCCGACAGGTGGCAGCGCTGTACGGAGCTGTTAAAATGGCGTCTGTAACGGATGTGCGTTGCAAACAACGGGCAGTGATCGAGTTTCTTTTGGCGGAAAACCAGGGCATTCAGATATTCATAGGCACTTGCAGAATGTCTACGGTGATCTGGCAGTGGACAAAAGCACGGTGAGTCGTTGGGCAAAGCGTGTGTCATCATCGCCGCAAGGTCAAGCAAGACTGTCTGATCTCCCGCGTGCGGGCTGGCCGTGCATGCTGTGACTCCTGCAATGGCGGAGCGTGCGAACACACTCGTTCGAGATGATCGACGGATCACCATCAAACAACTCAGTGCTCAACTTGACATCTCTGTTGGTAGTGCTGTCACAATTGTTCACCAGTTGGGATATTCAAAGGTTTGTTCCCGCTGGGTCCCTCGTTGTCTAACCGAACACCATAAAGAGCAAAGGAGAACCATCTGTGCGGAATTGCTTGCTTGTCATGTGGCTGAGGGTGACAATTTCTTGTCAAAGATTGTTACAGGCGATGAAACATGGGTTCATCACTTCGAACCTGAAACAAAACGGCAATCAATGGAGTGGCGCCACACCCACTCCCCTACCAAGAAAAAGTTTAAAGCCATACCCTCAGCCGGTAAAGTCACGGTTACAGTCTTCTGGGACGCTGAAGGGGTTATTCTGTTCGATGTCCTTCCCCATGGTCAAACGATCAACTCTGAAGTGTATTGTGCTACTCTTCAGGAATTGAAGAAACGACTTCAGCGTGTTTGTAGGCACAAAAATCAGAACGAACTTCTCCTTCTTCATGACAACGCAAGACCTCACACAAGTCTTCGCACCCGAGAGGAGCTCACACAACTTCAGTGGACTGTTCTTCCTCATGCACCCTACAGCCCCGATCTCGCACCGTCGGATTTCCATATGTTTGGCCCAATGAAGGACGCAATCCGTGGGACGTACTACGCGGATGATGAAGTAGTGGAATGGTACCGTGCAGGCATACAGGCCCTCATTTCAAGGTGGCGTAAGGCCGTAGCATTGAATGGAGATTACGTTGAAAAAATAGTGTTGTGTAGCTAAAAGATTGGGGAATAACCTGGTGTATTTCAATGCTGAATAAAACAACCCCTGATTCAGAAAAAAAATGTGTTGCATTACTTATTGAACTGCCCCTCGTAAAATACAGAACGAAGGTACGTTCGAACATTTTATTTCGGTTGTTCCAATGTGATACATGTACATTAACCCGCCAAGGTTGCTGATGTTCCACTTGTCGCAGCCATCGTGGATTTTCCGTTGTCCAATAGTGCATATTATGCCGGTTTACGTTACCGCTGTTGGTGAATGACGCTTCGTCGCTAAATAGAACGCGTGCAAAAAATCTGTCATCGTCCCGTAATTTCTCTTGTGTCCAGTAGCATAACTCTGCACAATGTTCAAAGCCATCGCCATGCAATTCGTGGTGCATAGAAATATGGTACGGGTGCAATCGCTGTTTATGTAGCATTCGCAACACCGACGTATTTGAGATTCCCGATTCTCGCGTAGTTTGTCTGCTACTGATGTGCGGATTAGCCGCGACAGCAGCTAAAACACCTACTTGGGCATCATCATTTGTTGCAGGTCTTAGTTGACGTTTCACATGTGGCTGAACACTTCCTGTTTCCTTAAATAGCGTAACTATCCGGCGAACGGTCCGGACACTTGGATGATGTCGTCCAGGATACCGAGCAGCACACATAGCACACGCCCGTTGGATATTTTGATCACAATAGCCATACATCAACACGATATCGACCTTTTCCCCAATTGATAACGGTCCGTTGTAACACTGGTAATGTATCACGAAGCGAATGCCGTCCGCACCGGCGGAATGTTACGTGATACCACGTACTTATACGTTTGTGACTATTACAGCGCCATCTATCACAAAGCGAAAAAAGTGGTCCAACTAAAACATTCATATTTCTTTACGTGCTACACGAATGTGTAATAAAAAAATGGGGGTTCCTATTAAAAAAAAAACGCAGTTGATATTCGTTTGACATATGGCAGCGCCATCTAGCGGGTCAACCATAGCGCCATCTGGTGTCCCCCTTCAAGCTAGACGACTTTCGTTCTTTGCAGTTTTTTTCGTTTGATGCTTATTTCGTGAGATATTTGGCCCAGTTACTGTCAATGGACCACCTTGTATATTTATAAAGATTTCGCGTGATCTTCACACATAATATAGTTCGAAACAATACTATGCATAACAAAGAGAACAACGGCTTAAAGAGGGTACAATATTAACAGAGAATTTCTATAAAAAACAAAAAACTTGATTAATTAATATGTTAATGCATGACTCAGGGAAGTGGGGCGGTCTTTCCCTCAGCTCTGAGCAAATGTACAAAGTTAACGAGCTGACAGCAATCATTGTGACAATCTAGCTGTGCAGTGTTGCAGTCTTACCTCAAACTTCTTCAAAAAATAACATTACTCAAAATTTATATTTTCTTCGCTTATTCATCCTTGTAGTCCTTTACAGCCGATCTTACTGCATCTAACAGGTTCAATCACCAGTCGACACAGCACTACAGAATACGTCCATCACCTACCAACTCCAACTAACAATGTGTCAGACTGCGTAGTGGCAAAGAACTCAAAAACTACTTCCTGACCACTTCGCAGGCATTTATTAGTTCCTCCGTGTGCTCCGCAGCTGTTTGTTTGATTGTACACAACACTGACATTTATTACCCTCACAGCCGAAGATAAGCTACGCAGTTCGCAGTCGATAATTAGGTGCAGAAGTGTATCTTGGCAGAAGATGTCCATAAACTGGTAACGCGAAACAACTGAACAAGGGAAGTTACAGATTAGACAGTAAAAGTTGCTAACGTAACGGCCAATTCTCAAAATGACCGTGGTAGCGGCGGAGGAATGAGCTGTGTATCATGTTGTGTCCGAACGAATTTCAGTCCAGTAAATTGCTACGGGTGGTCGTTAGCGAATCTGCATGCATTAACGTCTGATAGGGCGCGCCCTGGTGTTTCCGTAGCACGGCGCGGCCTTCGAGTGCAGGCAGTGTTTGCCGTTCCGGCGCCAGAGGGCCTAACCGCTTCCTGTTTGCTTCCGCAGCCCGGCCGCTACTAATTAAGACGCCGTGGTGGAGGGTCGTTAGCGGGGGAGGCGGCAGCCGAAACGGGGGCCGGGAACGCTTCCGTCAGGAAAACAAGTCTGCCTTGGCTGCCTGCCTGAGTCCACGCTGTGCTAAGCACGCCCGTGCGTGATTCCCGGCCGCTGGGCAGCAGCGAATACTGGACCCAAGGGAGCCACTGTGCACACCCCTTCCCTCAGCAGGGTGAGCTACGCTACTGAGAATTAAAGTAAAAGAGCGGCACTGGCACATTCGCAGAGTTTTTAAGTTTTTTTTTTTTTTTTGTACAAAGGGCGTTCAAAAAGTTTTGCACAGTGGTCGCTAATTTTTTTTTAATTTTTTTGCAGAAGGAGAATGAAATCTTCTGTGAATGTACTTGGAACATTTAGCTATAAGTTGGTTTATAAAAGTATTTCCTTACACTACTGGCCATAAAAATTGCTACACCAAGAAGAAATGCAGATGATAAACGGGATTTCATTAGACATATATATTATACTAGAACTGACATGTGGTTACATTTTCGACGCGCGGGATTAGCCGAGCGGTCTCAGGCGCTGCAGTCACGGACTGTGTGGCTGGTTCCGGCTGAGGTTCGAATCCTCCCTCTGGCATGGTTGTGTGTGTTTGTCCTTAGGATAATTTAGGTTAAGTACTATGTAACATTAGGGACTGATGACCTAAGCAGTTAAGTACCATAAGATTTCACAGACATTTGAACATTTTCCTTATTACATTTTCACGCAGTTTGACTGCATAGATCCTGAGAAATCAGTACCCAGAACGACCACCTCTGGCCGTAATAACGGCCTTGATACGCCAGGGCATTGTGTCAAACAGAGCTTCGATGGCGTGTACAGGTACAGCTGCCCATGCAGCTTCAACACGATACCACAGTTCATCAAGAGTAGTGACTGGCGTATTGTGACGAGCCAGTTGCTCGGCCACCATTGACCGGACGTTTTCAGTTGGTGAGAGATCTGAAGAATGTGCTGCCCAGGGCAGCAGTCCAACATTTTCTGTATCCAGAAAGGCCCGTACAGGACCTGCAACATGCGGTCGTGCATTATCCTGCTGAAATATAGGGTTTCGCAGGGATCGAAAAAAGGGTAGAACCACGGGTCGCAACACATTTTAAATGCAACGTCCACTGTTCAAAGTGCCGTCAATGCGAACAAGAAGTCACCGAGACGTGTAACCAATGGCACCCCATACCATCACGCTGGGTGCTAAGCCAGTGTGGCGATGACGAATATACGCTTCCAATGTGCGATGTCGCCAAACACGAATGCGACCATCACGATGCTGTAAACAGAACCTGGATACATCCGAAAGAATGACGTTTTGCCATTCGTGCACCCAGATTCGTCGTTGAGTACACCATCGCAGGCGCTCCTGTCTGTGATGCAGCGTCAAGGGTAACCCCAGCCGTGGTCTCCAAGCTGATACCCCATGCTGCTGCTAAACGTCGTCGAACTGTTCGTTCAGATGGTTGTTATCTTACAAACGTCCCCATGTGTTGACTCGGGGATCGAGACGTGGTTACACGATCCGTTACTGCCATGCGGATAAGATGCCTGTCATCTCGACTGCTAGTGATACGAGGTCGTTGGGATCCAGCACGTCGTTCCGTATTACCCACCTGAACCCACCCATTCCATATTCTGCTAACAGTCATCGGATCTCGACCAACGCGAGCAGCAATGCCGCGATACGATAAACGGCAATCGCGATAGGCTACAATCCGACCTTTATCAAAGTTGGAAACGTGTTGGTACGCATTTCTCCTCCTTACACGGGGCATCACAACAACGTTTCACCAGGCAACGCCGGTCAACGGCTGTTTGTGTATGAGAAATCCGTTGAAAACTTTCCTCATGTCAGCATCGCATTCGGGAGGACGACGGTTCAATCCCGCGTCCGGCCATCCTGATTTAGGTTTTCCGTGATTTCCCTAAATCACTGCAGGCAAATGCCGGAATGGTTCCTCTGAAAGGGCACGGCCGACTTCCTTCCCTAATCCGATGAGACCGATGACCACGCTGTCTGGTCTCCTTCCCCAAACCAACCAACCAACCATGTCAGCACGTTGTAGGTGTCGCCGCCGGCGCCAACCTTGTGTGAATGCTCTGAAAAGCTAATCATTTGCATATGACAGCATCTCCTTCCTGCCGGTTAAATTTCGCGTCTGTAGCACGTCATCTTCGTGGTGTAGAAATTTTAATGGCCAGTAGTATATATTTTCAGGTGAAGCATAATGGACCGTGAAGTAGATGCCTGGTTGCGACAAAGGTCGGTTATGGAGGTCCTCATCAAGACCGGCGATGACTCTGCCGCATCGGTTCACAGGAAGTTGCTCCCTGTTTATGGGTAGGACACAGTGGATGGCAGCAGTGTCCAGCAGGGGTTACAGAAGGTGATTTCTCTCAACCGGACAATCCACGATGCGGTAGACCACTGACGGCAGTGAGTGATGATCAAATCATCCAAAATGACAGATTTGTGACGGCATGACAGCTTGCTGAAATGACTCGTTTGTCATTGGGTAGTGTGGTATCACTGGTACAGTCACTAGGGTACAGAAAAACCTGTGCACGTTGGGTGCCTAAATTATTGACAACTGAAATGAAAACGATGAGGAAAAATGTGTGCGAGTGAAGAGTGGAAACAGTGTTTCGACGGCGTCATTCCCCAGGATGAAACATGGTTGTTTTTGTCCGAACCTGAGAGCAAAACCCAATCCATGGAGTGGCGTCATCCGGGATCCCCTCCTTTATCTGGGACCACTGTGGTGTCAATTTCATTTACTTTTTGGAACCTGGCTCCACAATTACCCGGGTATCATTACTGTTTGTCATCGGACAAGCTGCGACGTGCCATCGAGACCCGCAGACCACAGCTTCAGGGTCAGTTCATCAGACTACACCATGACAATGCCAAACCCCACACAGCCCTTATGACGCAGGAGAAAATCTAGAAAATGGGTTGGAAAATTGTTCCTGATCTTCTCTACAATCCGGACTTGGCTCCGTCTGATTTTTCCTCTTTGTTCGTCTGAAAGCCCTCCTGCGCTGTAAAACATTTGATAGTGAGGAAGACCTTATTTCCCGAGTCAAGCGATGGTGTAAAAGTGAATGCCCAGAATTTTACCAAAGTGAATTTACATCATGGAAAGAGCGTTGGGCCAGACACGTCACAGCTGATGGAGGCTACATTGAGTAAGCTCAATGTATAGCTACATGTTCCAAGTACGTTCACAAAAAATTTCGTTCTCCTCTGCAAAAAATAAAAAAAATTAGAGACGACTGTGCAAAACTTTTTGAACCTCCTTTGTTTAAGCATTTGACCCACAATCAGTACCACAGTTATGCTTGTTATCGAAAATGCGATCGTACGGAGTGTTAAGCGAAATTTGTGACTGGATGGAGGGTGGACAGGGCATATTTTAGATGGAGAGCCAACGACTGCGTAGAAGTAATTTCATGTTTGCCCTACAGAAGTATTTGGAATCTTGCTGGTAATGTTGTATAGTAATGATTTTCGAGACAATTTTAATAACAACCTTAGAGTTTTTGCAGGTGATGCAAATGGTTCAAATGGCTGTGAGCACTATGGGACTTAACATCTGAGGTCATCAGTCCCCTAGAACTTAGAACTACTTAAACCTAACTAACCTAAGGATGTCACACACATCCATGCCCGAGGCAGGATTCGAACCTGCGACCGTAACGGACGCGCGGTTGCTAGAACCGTTCGGCCACCTCGGCCGGCGCAGATGATGCAATTATCAGTCTGAAAAATGCTGCACAAATTTACAGCCGTACCTTGATAATATTTCATAACGGTGCAATGATTAGCAACTTTGACCCTTCAGTACTGGAATAAATTTCTACTTGAAAGAAAAAAAATCAAAAATCATATTTTGTAACCAGTAATGAAACGTTACAGAGTCCATAAGGTCAAATCCAAGATATGCTACACCTGTCAGCCGTAGCTGGCTATGTTGTGTATTTGCAACAACAGGCATATGAGAAACGTAATACTTACACCATTTCATTTAGACGGACATAGACGCCACAAAATGAACCACGTATCTCCCATATTCCTTTTGGATCCGGACCATGGCTCAGCACTGGCTGTGTTAGAATCACATACAGGGTTATTACAAATGATTGAAGCGATTTCACAGCTCTACAGTAACTTTATTATTTGAGATATTTTCACAATGCTTTGCACACACATACAAAAACTCAAAAAGTTTTTTTAGGCATTCAAAAATGTTCGATATGTGCCCCTTTGGTGATTCGGCAGACATCAAGCCGATAATCAAGTTCCTCCCACACTCGGCGCAGCATGTCCCCATCAATGAGTTCGAAAGGATCGTTGATGCGAGCTCGCATTTCTGGCACGTTTCTTGGTAGAGGAGGTTTAAACACTGAATCTTTCACATAACCCCACAGAAAGAAATCGCATGGGGTTAAGTCGGGAGAGCGTGGAGGCCGTGATATGAATTGCTGATCGTGATCTCCACCACGACCGATCCATCGGTTTTCCAATCTGCTGTTTAAGAAATGCCGAATATCATGATGGAAGTGCGGTGGAGCACCATCCTGTTGAAAGATGAAGTCGGCGCTGTCGGTCTCCAGTTGTGGCATGAGCCAATTTTCCAGCATGTCCAGATACACGTGTCCTGTAACGTTTCTTTCGCAGAAGAAAAAGGGGGCCGTAAACTTTAAACTGTGAGATTGCACTAAACACGTTAACTTTTGGTGAATTGCGAATTTTCTGCACGAATGCGTGAGGATTCTCTATCGCACAGATTCGCACAGTGTGTCTGTTCACTTCACCATTAAGAAAAAATGATGCTTCATCACTGAAAACAAGTTTCGCACTGAACGCATCCTCTTCCATGAGCTGTTGCAACCGCGCCCAAAATTCAAAGCGTTTGACTTTGTCATCGGGTGTCGGGGTTTGTAGCAATTGTAAACGGTAAGGCTTCCGCTTTAGCCTTTTCCGTAAGATTTTCCAAACCATCGGCTGTGGTACGTCTAGCTCCCTGCTTGCTTTATTCGTCGACTTAGGCGGGCTACACGTGAAACTTGCCCGCACGCGTTCAACCGTTTCTTCGCTCACTGCAGGCCGACCCGTCGATTTCCCCTTACAGAGGCATCCAGAAGCTTTAAACTGCGCATACCATCGCCGAATGGAGTTAGCAGTTGGTGGATCTTCGTTGAACTTCGTCCTGAAGTGTCGTTGCATTGTTATGACTGACTGATGTGAGTGCATTTCAAGCATGCTTTCTCGGCTCCTGTCGCCATTTTGTCTCACTGCGCTCTCGAGCGCTCTGGCGGCAGAAACCTGAAGTGCGGCTTCAGCCGAACAGAACTTTGAGTTTTTCTACGTATCTAGTGTGTCGTGACCATATGTCAATGAAAGGAGCTACAGTGAATTTATGAAATCGCTTCAATCATTTGTAATAGCCCTGTATATCTGATGATTGATATGGTTTAACTTATAACTGCTGTAAACAAACATTCGGCTATGTTCAACACTAAAACATGACTTTCCATACAGTGTGATGGGTGACTATTTTTCTGCACACTTTCCTCAGACCTGCATACACTGAGGTGACAAAAGTAGGGTATCAATATGCACTGACACAGCGGCGCTAGTATCGCCTACACGAGGTATAAAAGGGCAGTGCATGGGCGGAGCTGTCATTTGTGGTCAGGTGATTCACGTGGAAAGAGGTCTGGCGTGATAATTGTCGAACGACGGGAATTAATAGGCTTCCAAAGCGGGATGGTAGCTGGAGATAAACGCATGCGACATTCCGTTTCGGAAATCGTTGGGACTTCAGTATTCCGAGACCCACAGTGTCAAGATTCAAGCATTGCCTTTCACCGTGGACAACGCTATTTACAATTTGTACAGAAACCAGATGGCAGTTATAAGAGTCGAGGGACATGAAAGGGAAGCACTGGTTGGGAAGGGAGTGAGATAGGGCTGTAGCCTCTCCCCGATGTTATTCAATCTGTATATTGAGCAAGCAGTAAAGGAAACGAAAGAAAAGTTCGGAGTAGGTATTAAAATCCATGGAGAAGAAATAAAAACTGTGAGGTTTGCCGATGACATTGTAATTCTGTCAGAGACAGCAAAGGACGTGGAAGAGCAGCCGAACGGAATGGACAGTGGCCTGAAAGGAGGATATAGGATGAACATCAACAAAAGCAAAACGAGGATAATGGAATGTAGTCGAATTAGGTCGGGTGATGCTGAGGGAATTAGATGAGGAAATGAGACACTTAAAGTAGTAAAGGAATTTTGCTATTTAGGGAGTAAAATAACTGCTGATGGTCGAAGTAAAGTGGATATAAAATCTAGACTGGCAATGGCAAGGAAAGCGTTTGTGAAGAAGAGAAATTTGTTAACATCGAGTTTAGATTTAAATGTCAGGAAGTAGTTTCTGAAAGTATTTGTATGGAGTGTAGGCATGCATGGAAGTGAAACGTGGACGATATATAGTTTGGACAAGAAGAGAATAGAAGCTTTCGAAATGTGGTGCTACAGAAGAATGCTGAAGATTAGATGGGTAAATCACATAACTAATGAGGAGGTATTGAATAGAATTGGGGAGAAGAGGAGTTTGTGGCACAACTTGACTAGAAGAAGGGATCGGTTGGTAGGGCATGTTCTGAGGCATCAAGGGATCACCAATTTAGTATTGGATTGCAGCGTGGAGGGTAAAAATCGTAGAGGGAGACCAAGAGATGAATAGAGTAAGCAGACTCAGAAGGATGTAGGTTGGAGTAGGTACTGGGAGATGAAGAAGCTTGCACAGGATAGAGCAGCATGGAGAGCTGCATCAAACCAGTCTCTGGACTGAAGACAACAACAATGGACAACACAATGGCCGACGGCCATCACTTAACGACCTAGAGCAGCGACGATTGCGTAGAGTTGTCAGTGCTGACAGACAAGCAAAACTGCGTGAAATCATTATGGGACGGACGACGGAAGTATCCGTTACGACAGTGCGGCGAAATTTGACGTTAATGGGCGATGGCAGCAGACGAGCGACGCGACTGCCTTTGCTCACAGCACGATATCGCCTGCAGCGCCTCTCCTGGGCTCGTCACCACATCGGTTGCGTCCTAGACTACTGGAGAACAGTGGCCTCCTCAGATGAGTCCTGATTTCAGCTGGTAAGAGGTGTTGGTAGGGTTTGACTGTGGCGCAGACCCCACGAAGCCATGGGCACAAGTTGTCAACAAGGCACTGTGCAAGCTTGTGCTAGCTCCATAACGGTGTGGACTGTTTACACGCAATAGACTGGGACATCTAGTCCAACTGAACCGATCATTGATTGGAAATGGTTATGTTCGGCTACGTGGAGGCCATTTTCAGCCATTCAAACCATTTTCAGCCATTCATGGACTTCATGTTCCCAATCACCTGCCTCGAGATGACTGGGTAATTGTGTTGTCCTCATCATTTCATCATCATTGCTGAAAGTGGCGAGATTGGGCTGAAAAAAGATTGGGAATTTGTATGGGCGCTGATAACTTGGCAGTTGAATGCCCCACAAACCAATCATCATCATCATCATGTTCCCAACCAACTACAGAATTTTTATGGATGATGATGAGCCATGACATTGGCCCAGCTACGGTCGCAGGTTCGAATCCCGCTTCGGGCATGGGTGTGTGTGTGTGATGTCCTTAGGTTAGTTAGGTTTAAGCAGTTCTAAGTTCTAGGGGACTGATGACCACAGCAGTTGAGTCCCATAGTGCTCAGAGCCATTTGAACCATTTGAATTAGGCTACTGGCCTACTTTTGTTTCTGTTCCTTTGATATATGTTTATCTAATTTGTTTATGTATTTACTAATGTGTGATAGTGTGTTTATGGTCCAGCCGTAGGAATATTTATTTAATTTCAAGTTATGTAAATGTAAATCCAGTATTTCGAATGTCTTTCATTACGTTTGTGATGTGTGTTGGCTTGGAGACATGGCGGGAGCGCTTCGGCCAGTCACAGCAGGCGACTACCAAAGAATGGAGAGACTGTATGGAAGTGGGGGAGGAGCATCAGGTGGCAGAGGACACGGGAGTGTGCTGGATGGGAAGGCACAACGGACAGTCGCAGGAAAATACTTGGAGAGTGTAGAGCAATTTGCGCATGGTCCCGGGAGATAGAAATATTTCGTAGTGCCGACTTGTGCACTTGAGATTTCCGTGGCTTCTGCAGTAAAGACGTAATATACGTTTATAAGTGAATATCTCGCGAGCTATGTTGTTGCTCATAACTATTTACGTGAAGTAGGAATTTATTGTTTTCCCTGTTATTCAACTTATATTTAACTGCTGGACCATTGACACCAATAAGTGTTTTGCAGTAACAAACGGCATTCTGAAAGGCACTTCTGCTATCCTACTCATTAAAGACGTTATAATAGTACCTGCAGATTATATTTAATTGCAATCTTTCACTTACAAATTTCTACACTCCTGGAAATGGAAAAAAGAACACATTGACACCGGTGTGTCAGACCCACCATACTTGCTCCGGACACTGCGAGAGGGCTGTACAAGCAATGATCATACGCACGGCACAGCGGACACACCAGGACCCGCGGTGTTGGCCGTCGAATGGCGCTAGCTGCGCAGCATTTGTGCACCGCCGCCGTCAGTGTCAGCCAGTTTGCCGTGGCATACGGAGCTCCATCGCAGTCTTTAACACTGGTAGCATGCCGCGACAGCGTGGACGTGAACCGTATGTGCAGTTGACGGACTTTGAGCGAGGGCGTATAGTGGGCATGCGGGAGGCCGGGTGGACGTACCGCCGAATTGCTCAACACGTGGGGCGTGAGGTCTCCACAGTACATCGATGTTGTCGCCAGTGGTCGGCGGAAGGTGCACGTGCCCGTCGACCTGGGACCGGACCGCAGCGACGCACGGATGCACGCCAAGACCGTAGGATCCTACGCAGTGCCGTAGGGGACCGCACCGCCACTTCCCAGCAAATTAGGGACACTGTTGCTCCTGGGGTATCGGCGAGGACCATTCGCAACCGTCTCCATGAAGCTGGGCTACGGTCCCGCACACCGTTAGGCCGTCTTCCGCTCACGCCCCAACATCGTGCAGCCCGCCTCCAGTGGTGTCGCGACAGGCGTGAATGGAGGGACGAATGGAGACGTGTCGTCTTCAGCGATGAGAGTCGCTTCTGCCTTGGTGCCAATGATGGTCGTATGCGTGTTTGGCGCCGTGCAGGTGAGCGCCACAATCAGGACTGCATACGACCGAGGCACACAGGGCCAACACCCGGCATCATGGTGTGGGGAGCGATCTCCTACACTGGCCGTACACCACTGGTGATCGTCGAGGGGACACTGAATAGTGCACGGTACATCCAAACCGTCATCGAACCCATCGTTCTACCATTCCTAGACCGGCAAGGGAACTTGCTGTTCCAACAGGACAATGCACGTCCGCATGTATCCCGTGCCACCCAACGTGCTCTAGAAGGTGTAAGTCAACTACCCTGGCCAGCAAGATCTCCGCATCTGTCCCCCATTGAGCATGTTTGGGACTGGATGAAGCGTCGTCTCACGCGGTCTGCACGTCCAGCACGAACGCTGGTCCAACTGAGGCGCCAGGTGGAAATGGCATGGCAAGCCGTTCCACAGGACTACATCCAGCATCTCTACGATCGTCTCCATGGGAGAATGGCAGCCTGCATTGCTGCGAAAGGTGGATATACACTGTACTAGTGCCGACATTGTGCATGCTCTGTTGCCTGTGTCTATGTGCCTGTGGTTCTGTCAGTGTGATCATGTGATGTATCTGACCCCAGGAATGTGTCAATAAAGTTTCCCCTTCCTGGGACAATGAATTCACGGTGTTCTTATTTCAATTTCCAGGAGTGTATGTTACATTCCATCATTCGATTCATGTGTGTATTCATGTTGTATACTGTAGACTCAGCAGTATTTGGCCTGTAATGCGGCAACTACGTATCCCAGCCCCTAGACAACGGAAGCAGCGAACACTTTTTGTACGTCAACTCTGAGTGTGAGATTACGTAGTTGAGGGCCACCACATTTTTTTGTATTTGAAAGCCCGCAATATGATGGGTGACGCACTTCACTGGTTAAATATCTGTAACGCCATCAACATGATGTCGAGCAGTTGTTTTAAGAAAATCAGAACAATATGTACCAATTTCAAATGATACAGGAGATAAAGTGCTTCCGCCATCACATATGAATTCGCCAAGAATTACATTTTACATTCACATTTCTGTATTAACTTCCTGATGTAAGAGTTACTCAACAGAGGAAAGTTCACTGGACCTGACGGGATACCAATTCGATTCTCCACAGAATACTCCAAAGAACTTGCCCCCCGCCCCTTTTTAACAGCCGTGTACCGCACGTCTCTAGAGGAACGGAAGGTTCCAAATGATTGCAAAAGAGCACAGGTAGTTCCAGTTTTCAAGAAGGGTCGTCGAGCAGATGCGCAAAACTATAGGCCTATATCTCTGACATCGATCTATTGTAGAATTTTAGAAGATGTTTTTTGCTCGCGTATCATGTCATTTTTGGAAACCCAGAATCTACTCTGTAGGAATCAACACGGATTCTGGAAACAGCGATCATGTTGGACCCAACTCGCTTTATTTATTCATGAGACCCAGAATATATTATATTGCCATTTTCCTTGACTTCCGGAAGGCGTTTGATACAGTTCCGCACTGTCGCCTGTTAAACAAACTAAGAGCCTACGGAATATCAGACCGGCTGTGTGACTGGATTGAAGAGTTTTTAGCAAACAGAACACAGCATGTTGTTCTCAATGGAGAGACGTCTACAGACGTTAAAGTAACCTCTGGCGTGCCGCAGGGGAGTGTTATGGGACCATTGCTTTTCACAATATACAGGGTGTCCCAGCTATCATGTCCACCCAAAATATCTCTGGAACAATAACAACTATTGGAAAACGACTTTCATCGGTATCAATGTAGGGCTGGGGCCATGAATGTACATATTTGGGAACATTCTAAAACAAAAGCATATGTGTTTTTTAACACACTTATGTTTTTTTAAATGGACCTCCTATATTTTTTCTTCAGCAATTCATAGCATGACAAAGCACATACACAATGGCGTTGATTGCATCGCAATATTCCCATTACATCCCGAGATATTAAGACGCGAATTTGACGCTTGAAACACCCGACATGCGCTGCTAGCGCACGTCCTGAGGCTCAGGCGTGAACCCCATGCTGCCCGTAATCGCGATGTGATTGGCATGCGTAACCACACTTCCATACGTATCAAGAGGTCCGAAACGAATAATACGGTCTGCTGCCATCCTGCATTAACGTCGTACATTCCAGCAGGTATTTATCCCATAGGCTAGGGGTGATGCGGTTCTGTAACATATCTGTGTACCGCAACGTTAGTCACAAAGTTAACTTCGCTTATCGTTAATCCGTTACTAAAAAGGTAATGCCGTTCAACGTTAAAACTTTACTTTACTGTAGATCTAGCGCAAGAGACAGTTAATCATTCACTCGTAATAGTAAAATTCATGTTGATGGTTTTAGTGAAACGAGCAAGTGGACTAAAAGTTTTACCGTTGTTTAGGTAAAAATGTTTTGATTTGGGAAGTTCAGGTAGGACATAGAAGATGAATGTAAACATGTTTAACCAATTAGTTTTATTATCACATAATTATCAATGTTATGTTTATCTAATGCGTTAAATGACGAATTGTTGCAAACAAATGTTTCTTAAGGGGCTCCGGAACGCCCTATACTTGCAATGTTAAAATAACGCTTATAAATTACATCTTTCCTCACAAAGTATTTGAGGTAGGAAGTTGAAATTTTTACAGATTATTTATTGGAATATGGGCTACAACTTAACACAGGGATTTAACAAAATTTTAGTTCAGTTATTAAAGATGATTTTTTTTCAATTGTAATGAAAATTCACAACATTTTTTTGCAATTTTTTTATATATTCAAAAATATAGAATTTTTGAAAAAGGCTGTGTTAAATTATGCAGAAGGTACTGTGTAACATTTACTGAAAGCTTGAAACAAATATGTTTGGAAGATCCTTAGAAAACATGTAATTCGTATGAGAAAATAAAAGTTTTGGGAATCGAGCGACAAAGATTGGATTAACTTTTTAGTGCATTCCAGGTCCATAGGATGGATTATCTTCATCCTCTGCAAACTCCTCTTCCAGCTTCCTCTTGTTCCTCCTCCTGTTTACTCTTGCTGGTATTTCTAGACTCTTTACAGCCCTGTCTGCAGCCCGAAGGCGTTCCTTGTCTAAAGCAAGCATCGCTCGTACCATGTTAGAACCTATCTTCATTCCCATATTTCTAAATACCTTGCACCTTACAATGTTGCCATCATTGAAAGTCGCAACAGCATCATACACACCAAAGTGAAGTGTTTCTATTCCAACAAATACAGTCTTGGGGATTCTCGACCATATAACACTATTTACACTTTCATTGGGGTTTTGAGTTTTTCCGTGAATACACTTTTTCAACAGTTCAGGTGCTGCTAAGTCTCTGAAAATAGGTTTTATCACCTCCATTATTGCATAATATTGCATAATAACGCCATTTGACAGCAGTTTAACAGCGCCACAGTGGGTCACGCCCATGTAGAACACATTTCAAAAAAAATTTAAAAATAGTTTTCGAAATTGAATAAATTATATATCTATTAAAAGGTAATACTCTGCAGATTCAGAAAACGCAAAAAAGTAAAAATTGAACTTTTCATGATTTTGAGCCTTTCCGGAGCCCCTTAACATCACTGGGTAAAATGGCCCTTTGTAGAAACTTCCACTGTGATACCAGCACTACATACTAAACATAGCGTTCACATCTCATGCTCAAAGTGATGCCCATTGGCTTGCATACATAGGGTCACTCTGCGGATGAAGGATGCCCTACTTCGTGCTGCTGTTTCCTATTTGATGGCTGTACAAGCATCAATAATGCGTTGCTTCATGTTGGTAAACAGCATCCTTCACTGCTCCCCAAAGAAAATAGTCCAGCGGTGTAAGGTCCGGAGATCGGGCAGGCCACCTAACTGGGTCACCTCGTCCAATCCACCTACCAGGGAACTTACGGTTCAGAAGTCGTCGTGCTCGTAAGGCGTAATGTGCAGGGCATCCGTCATGCTGATACCACATGACCATTCTCCGGTTCAGAGGTACGGTGTCCAAGAGAACAGGAAGATTATGTCGTATAAATCTAGAGTATTGTCTGCCATTTTGGATGCCATTTATAAAGATTGGTCCGATAATGATATCTCCAATAATCCCACATCAAACATTAACTCTACCTGACGGAGCCATTTTGGATTGTCCTTGGACCAATAATGCATATTCCTCATATTGACAATTCCTTTGTTGGAGAATGATGCCTCGTCGGCAAAGAGAACATCTGCAAAAAAATTTGGATTAGTCAGAAATTTTTGCTGAGCCCACCGACAAAGTGTTACCCTATTGCGGAAGTCATTTCCATGAAGATGCTGGTGTAAATGAACATGGTAAGGATGAAATTTATGACGTTTAAGAATACGCTGTGCACTTGATTTCGACACACCAACTTCACGTTCAATTTGACGTGTGCTGATTTGAGGCTTCACAGCAGTGGTAGCGAGCACAGCAACTTCAGCACGTTCATCTGTGCGTGTTTTAGGACGATGTCGAGGTCTTGGATTTAAGCTTCCCATTTCACGTAGACGAGATGTGAGACGACCAAACATCCGGCGCGAAGGCGATGGCTTGCCAGGGAACCGTCTTCTGTACAGTCGTTCTGCCTGAACAGCATTTCGTCCACCTACAACAGGGTACAGTACAGGTGTGTAGAGTAGGGTAGAAAACAGACATATTAACTTAATAATCATAATGTTCGCTAACAGTACTATCAACAAACAAGCAATCTCATAACGTATTTCCCGTCAACGTACATTCTCCATAGATCAGCAGCATTTCTACCATATCTTCATGAGTGTACATTATACTGTACAGTATAAGTTCCACAACACAACGTTTATTCACAACGTGTACTACCTCCGTGCCGTCACTAGATTACTCTGATGCACGACTACACTGGCAAACGGTGTACTGCACGCCAAAGCAACAACAAATGGGATGCTCGGAGGGTGGTGGAGTACAGGAGTTTGCATGGGTCGCAAATCATAAACAAGCCGAAGTGGTAACTGTGGCAGTAGTGGGAACTACGTTGGACACTTGACTAGGTAGAGCCAGGCCCTGCGCGACAGGCACAATGGGTCATATAACGCATTAGATAAACCTTATTTTGGGTGTGCAGGATAAATAAGACAACCTGACGGGTGTACACCGATCGGTACTGGTTCATATTGTGTACGTAGATACGTAAAACGTGCAAGAGGGAAACCATTATGTGCTTATGAGAGTTGATGGCAGCAGACCATATTATTCGTTTCGGACCTCTTGATACGTACGGAAGTGTGGTTACGCATGTCAATCACATCGCGATTACGGGCAGCATTGGGTTCACGCCTGAGCCTCAGGACGTGCGCTAGCAGCGCATGTCGGGTGTTTCAAGCGTCAACTTCGCGTCTTAATATCTCGGGATGTAATGGGAATATTGCGATGCAATCAACGCCATTGTGTATGTGCTTTGTCATGCTATGAATTGCTGAAGAAAAAATATAGGAGGTCCATTTAAAAAAAAACATAAGTTTGTGTTAAACAGACATGCTTTCGTTTTAGAATGTTTCGAAATATGTACATTCATGGGCCCCAGCCCTACATTGATACCGGTGAAAGTCGTTATCCAATAGCTGTTATTGTTCCAGAGATATTTTGGGTGGACAAGATAGCTGGGACACCCTGTATATAAATGACGTAGTAGATAGTGTCGGAAGTTCCATGCGGCTTTTCGCGGATGATGCTGTAGTATGCAGAGAAGTTGCAACATTAGAAAATTGCAGCGAAATGCAGGAAGATCTGCAGCGGGTAGGCACTTGGTGCGGGGAGTGGCAACTGGCCCTTAACATGGACAAATGTAATGTAGTGCGAATACATAGAAAGAAGGATCCTTTATTGTGTGATTATATGATAGCGGAACAAACACTGGTAGCAGCTACATCTGTAAAATATCTGGGAGTATGCGTCCGGAACGGTTTGAAGTGGGATGATCATATAAAATTAGTTGTTGGTAAGGCGGGTGCCAGGTTGAGATTCATTGGGTGAGTCCTTAGAAAATGTAGTCTATCAACAAAGGAGGTGGCTTACAAAACATTCGTTCGACCTATACTTGAGTATTGCTCATCAGTGTGGGATCCGTACCAGATCGGGTTGACGGAGGAGATAGAGAAGATCCAAAGAAGAGCGGCGCGTTTCGTCACAGGGTTATTTGGTAAGCGTGATAGCGTTACGGAGATGTTTAGCAAACTCAAGTGGCAGACTCTGCAAGAGAGGCGCTCTGCATCGCGGTGTACCTTGCTGTCCAGGTTTCGACAGGGTGCGTTTCTGAATGAGGTATCAAATACACTCCTGGAAATTGAAATAAGAACACCGTGAATTCATTGTCCCAGGAAGGGGAAACATTATTGACACATTCCTGGGGTCAGATACATCACATGATCACACTGACAGAACCACAGGCACATAGACACAGGCAACAGAGCATGCACAATGTCGGCACTAGTACAGTGTATATCCACCTTTCGCAGCAATGCAGGCTGCTATTCTCCCATGGAGACGATCGTAGAGATGCTGGATGTAGTCCTGTGGAACGGCTTGCCATGCCATTTCCACCTGGCGCCTCAGTTGGACCAGCGTTCGTGCTGGACGTGCAGACCGCGTGAGACGACGCTTCATCCAGTCCCAAACATGCTCAATGGGGGACAGATGCGGAGATCTTGCTGGCCAGGGTAGTTGACTTACACCTTCTAGAGCACGTTGGGTGGCACGGGATACATGCGGACGTGCATTGTCCTGTTGGAACAGCAAGTTCCCTTGCCGGTCTAGGAATGGTAGAACGATGGGTTCGATGACGGTTTGGATGTACCGTGCACTATTCAGTGTCCCCTCGACGATCACCAGTGGTGTACGGCCAGTGTAGGAGATCGCTCCCCACACCATGATGCCGGGTGTTGGCCCTGTGTGCCTCGGTCGTATGCAGTCCTGATTGTGGCGCTCACCTGCACGGCGCCAAACACGCATACGACCATCATTGGCACCAAGGCAGAAGCGACTCTCATCGCTGAAGACGACACGTCTCCATTCGTCCCTCCATTCACGCCTGTCGCGACACCACTGGAGGCGGGCTGCACGATGTTGGGGCGTGAGCGGAAGACGGCCTAACGGTGTGCGGGACCGTAGCGCAGCTTCATGGAGACGGTTGCGAATGGTCCTCGCCGAACCCCAGGAGCAACAGTGTCCCTAATTTGCTGGGAAGTGGCGGTGCGGTCCCCTACGGCACTGCGTAGGATCCTACGGTCTTGGCGTGCATCCGTGCGTCGCTGCGGTCCGGTCCCAGGTCGACGGGCACGTGCACCTTCCGCCGACCACTGGCGACAACATCGATGTACTGTGGAGACCTCACGCCCCACGTGTTGAGCAATTCGGCGGTACGTCCACCCGGTCTCCCGCATGCCCGCTATACGCCCTCGCTCAAAGTCCGTCAACTGCACATACGGTTCACGTCCACGCTGTCGCGGCATGCTACCAGTGTTAAAGACTGCGATGGAGCTCCGTATGCCACGGCAAACTGGCTGACACTGACGGCGGCGGTGCACAAATGCTGCGCAGCTAGCGCCATTCGACGGCCAACACCGCGGTTCCTGGTGTGTCCGCTGTGCCGTGCGTGTGATCATTGCTTGTACAGCCCTCTCGCAGTGTCCGGAGCAAGTATGGTGGGTCTGACACACCGGTGTCAATGTGTTCTTATTTCAATTTCCAGGAGTGTATATTGCTTCCCGCTACTTATACCTCCCGAGGAGATCACGAATGTAAAATTAGAGAGATTCGAGCGCGCACGGAGTCTTTCCGGCAGTCGTTCTTCTCGCGAACCGTACGCGACTTGGAACAGGAAAGGGAGGTAATGACAGTAGCACGTAAAGGGATCTCCGTCACACACCGTTGGGTGGCTTGCGAAGTATAAATGTAGATGAAAGAGAATCCACTGGAAATGCGGTTGTGAAATTGAGGGAATCGAAGCAACAACCGGAGAGGACGAAAGAACGAGAGAGAGTGTTTACCGCTGAAAGTACGGCTACGCCTGTGACCCACCTCCTGGCCAGCGGTGCGCGCACACCGCCATCGTCCCTGGACAGCCAGTGACGTAGCGGTAATTGGCTGGGACGTTGCCAGGCCGGCGCTGGCCTGTTATTACCCCCGGCTGCCTCGTTAATGTTCCGAGCGGCCAAATTAATCGGTTACGGGCGCGCACTGACTCCACAGGCGGTGGACCGCTCGCGCATAAAGCGGCCGACCAGCCCACCTTTCGCGACCGTGGAACTCGCATGTAAACATGGCCGAAGGCGAGCGCTTCGGGGTCAAGGTCGTGACGACAGTCTGAAAAAGTTGCTCCAATTGGCTTTTCAAAAGGACTACATATCGTACTCAACTCCCGTTATAATTTGCGGTTAGGTGATTTTACAATGAAAAGTTTGTTGTGTTTGGTCACAGCAATACGAACGAGAGCGTGAAAATACGCGCTATGTTACGAAACACCTCGGAGCTGACATAAAAAGGCATGTTTTCATATGTACGCCTTGTGGCTAGTCGGCGCGCGGCTGCGTTTACCACACGCACATGTAGAGGTACGCCTGTTAAAGTGCAGACCTCTTTCTCCGTCAGCTTGTGCGCATTACTGATCCCATCCATACCTACATTCCTTATCCGCGTCGGCAAAACGAAGGCCCACGTACATCGGCTACCCTACGGTCTTCCGCAAACGATATTACGGAAACTACTGAATGAAAAATTTTGATTTTTTTTTAAATTTATAGTCTTATATATCAGCTCCAAGATGAACTATCTTTCCGTTAATACTCATAGTTCTTACGACAGTTAGGTACGTCACAACACGAAATTTGAATAGTTTCCAATGGAAAAATAAGAGTCGCTATGACTTGCGATTGGTGCATGTAAACCCGTATATACCAGGCGATCAAAAAGTCAGTATAAATTTGAAAACTGAATCACGGGATAATGTAGATAGAGAGGTACAAATTAATACACATGCTTGGAATGACATGGGGTTTTATTAGAAACAACAAAAATACAAAAGTTCAAAAAATGTCCGACAGATGGCGCTTCATCGAATCAGAATAACAATAATTAGCATAACAAAGTAAGACAAATTAAAGATGACGTTCTTTACAGGAAATGCTCAATATTTCCACCATCATTCCTCAACAATAGCTGTGGTCGAGGAATAATATTGTGAACAACACTGTAAAGCATGTCCGAAGTTATGGTGAGGCATTGGCGTCGGATGTGGTCTTTCAGCATCCCTAGATATGTAGGTCGATCACGATACACTTGCGACTTCAGGTAACCCCAAAGCCAATAATCACACGGTCTGAGGTCTGGGGACCTGAGAGGCCAGATATGACGAAAGTGGCGGCTCAGCACACGATCATCACCAAACGACGCGCGCAAGAGATTTTTCACGCGACTAGCAATATGGGGTGGTTCTAATAAAACCCCATGTCATTCCAAGCAAGTGTGTCAATTTTTACCTCTCTATCTACATTATTCCATGGTTTATTAAGTTTTCAAATTTATACTGACTTTTTGATCACCTGGTATGTATGAACTCGTCTTTTTGAATTCCTGATGTAAGAATTACTAAGAGAATTTACTGGAAATGTGGTTGTGAAATTGAGGGAATCGAAACAACCGGAGAGGACGATAGAATGATACAGAATGTACGGTCGAAAGTACGGCTATGCCTGTGAGCCACAATATTACGGTTTCGAAAAAGACGATCGTGTGAAACCCAGATCGCGCTATTCGTCCACGAGACTCAGAGGGCCATAGACACGGGTTCACAGGTAGATGCTTTGTTTCTTGACTTCCGCAAGGCGTTTGATACAGTTCCCCACAGTCATTTAATGAACAAAGTAAGAGCATATAGACTATCAGACCAATTGTGTGACTGGATTGAAGAGTTCCTAGATAACAGAACGCAGCATGTCATTCTCAACGGAGAGAACTCTTCCGAAGTAAGAGTGATTTCGGGTGTGCCGCAGGGGAGTGTCGTAGGACAGTTGCTATTCACAATATATATAAATGACCTTGTGGATAACATCGGAAGTTCACTGAGGCTATTTGCGGATGATGCTGTATATATCGACAGGTTGTAACAATGGAAAATTGTACTGAAATGCAGGAAGATCTGCAAAAAATTGACGCATGGTGCAGGGAATGGCGATTGAATCTCAATGTAGACAAGTGTAATGTGCTGCGAATACATAGAAAGAAAGAGCCTTTATCATTTAGCTACAATATAGCAGGTCAGCAACTGGAAGCAGTTAACTCCATTAATTAACTGGGAGTAGGCATTAGGAGTGATTTAAAATGGAATGATCATATAAAGATGATCGTCGGTAAAGCATATGCCAAATTGAGATTCATTGGAAGAAGCATAAGGAAATGCAGTCCGAAAACAAAGGAAGTAGCTTACAGTACGCTTGTTCGCCCACTGCTTGAATACTGCTCAGCGGTGTGGGATCCGTACCAGATAGGGTTGATAGAAGAGATAGAGAAGATCCAACGGAGAGCAGCGCGCTTCGTTACAGGATCATTTAGTAATCGCGAATGCGTTACGGAGATGATAGATAAACTCCGGTGGAAGACTCTGCAAGTGATACGCTCATTAGCTCGGTACGGGCTTCTGTTGAAGCTTCGAGAATATACCTTCACCGAGGAGTCAAGCAGTATATTGCCCCCTCCTGCGTATATCTCGCGAAGAGACCACGAAGATAAAATCAGAGAGATTAGAGCCCAAATAGAGGTATACCGACGATCTTTCTTTCCACGAACAACACGAGACTGGAACAGAAGGGAGAAACATTAGAGGTACTCAAGGCACCCTCCGTCACACACCGTCAGGGGGCTTGCGGAGTATGGATGTAGATGTAGATATTGCTGTGTATCAAATGTAGCTAAGACATTGAATTTTTCTTTACACGTGGAAGGGAGTCTGTATCTGTCTCCAGTATTGAGACAATGGATTTCACGTATCATACTCCCTTCCGCCTGTGCACGCAACAATACAGCTATAGCGAATTATCCATAACGTCCATTGTATTTCCTAAACGATTCAAGATATCGAAATCACTTTTTAGTAAATGGAAAACTTTCCTATAAATCGCATCAGAAGTAACTAGATTTTTTTCAACGCGATATTTTTATCGTTCGCTTCCAATACCTACATCATTTTAAATAGAGTTCATAAATTATTTTTATAAAAAAATGCACGTCTTTGTTTCTAATTACGTATCAACAAAAAATCCAGTTTTAATTACAAATATAAATTATTAATGCTAGATATTATATAAAAGAGTGTTAATAAACATCGTTTAAATTAAAAACATGGTAAATTTTTTAACATTCTTTTATAAAATATCGATAGTTAAGAAGTTTACTTCACCATGAACTCTGGAATTTTGCGTTGAATATTTCATTGCAAACAAGAAGAAATGCATTTTTAATAAAAGTAATGGTTAAATACGAGAGTTGGAACTTAAATAGTGGTGACTATTTATTCACAGCCGATACAAAAGAGTTACATGTTTGCACCTGTTACTGTCCTTCAAAGCAGTCACCAGCGTTGTGTATAATCCGTTGCCAGCGATGTGGAAGGCGTATTATACCGTTAGCAGGGCCTGTTCTGTTGATGGTGCGAATCGAGCGGTCTACTGCCTGTCGTCCGCAGCTCGTGGTCGTGCGGTAGCGTTCTCGCTTCTCGCTTCCCGCGCCAGGGATCCCGGGTTCGATTCCCGGCGGGGTCAGGGATTTTCCCTGCCTCGTGATGACTGGGTGTTGTGTGATGTCCTTAGGTTAGTTAGGTTTTAGTTCTAAGTTCTAGGGGCTGATGACCATAGATGTTAAGTCCCATACTACTCAGAGCCATTTGAACCATTTTTTTACTGGCTGTCGAATCTCTGGAACAGTTCTGAAGCGAATGCTACGAAGTGGTTCCTTCATCTTCGGAATCAAATCAAAGTCACTGAACAGAGCAGACCGAACAGAGCAGCCACAGCTTTCGCTGTATGCGCCCGCGCATTGTCGTGCAAAATGATGGTTGGGTTGCGCAGAAAGTGTGGCCGCTTCTTTCGCAAAGCTGGTAGCAGATGATGCTCCAAAAACGAACAGTAATACTGTGCATTGACGGTCTGCCGTGGAGGAACGTAATGCGTTAGTATAACACCATCACAGTCGTGTCGTACACGAGAATCACCATAACTTTCATCATACTGGGGCTCTGTTTATGCCAGTGACAGCAAAAGACTTGGAAGAGAAGTTGAACGGAATGGCCAGTATCTTGAAAGGAGGATATAAGATAAACTTCAGCAACAGCAAAACAAGTATAATGGAATGTAGCCAAGTTAAATTAGGTGATTCTGAGGGAATTAATTAGGAAACGACACACTTAAGGTTGCAGATGAGTTTTGCTATTTGGGCAGTAAAAAATGGGTGATGTCCGAAGTAGAGAGATTGCAATATGTAGACTGAAAAGAAAAGAATTTCTGAAGATGAGAAATTTGGTAGCATCGAGTGCTGGGATGTTATAACACCGAAAATGCAGGCTGCATGGCACCTGCTACCGATATATAAATTTTTTTTTGCTTAAGTACATATAAGTACAGGGCTATTACAAATGATTGAAGCGATTTCATAAATTCACTGTAGCTCCATTCATTGACATATGGTAACGACACACTACAGATACGTAAAAAAACTCATAAAGTTTTGTTCGGCTGAAGTCGCACTTCAGGTTTCTGCCGCCAGAGCGCTCGAGAGCGCGGTGAGACAAAATGGCGACAGGAGCCGAGAAAGCGTATGTCGTGCTTGAAATGCACTCACATCAGTCAGTCATAACAGTGCAACGACACTTCAGGACGAAGTTCAACAAAGATCCACCAACTGCTAACTCCATTCGGCGATGGTATGCGCAGTTTAAAGCTTCTGAATGCCTCTGTAAGGGGAAATCGACGGGTCAGCCTGCAGTGAGCGAAGAAACGGTTGAACGCGTGCGGGCAAGTTTCACGTGTAGCCCGGCTAAGTCGACGAATAAAGCAAGCAGGGAGCTAAACGTACCACAGCCGACGGTTTGGAAAATCTTACGGAAAAGGTTAAAGCAGAAGCCTTACCGTTTACAATTGCTACAAGCCCTGACACCCGATGACAAAGTCAAACGCTTTGAATTTTCGGCGCGCTTGCAACAGCTCATGGAAGAGGATGCGTTCAGTGCGAAACTTGTTTTCAGTGATGAAGCAACATTTTTTCTTAATGGTGAAGTGAACAGACACAATGTGTGAATCTGGGCGGTAGAGAATCCTCACGCATTCGTACAGCAAATTCGCAGTTCACCAAAAGTGAACGTGTTTTGTGCAATCTCACGGTTTAAAGTTTACGGCCCCTTTTTCTTCTGCGAAAAAAAAAGTTACAGGACACGTGTATCTGGACATGTTGGAAAATTGGCTCATGCCACAACTGGAGACCGACAGCGCCGACTTCATCTTTCAACAGGATGGTACTCCACCGCACTTCCATCATGATGTTCGGCATTTCTTAAACAGGAGATTGGAAAACCGATGGATCGGTCGTGGTGGAGATCATGATCAGCAATTCATGTCATGGCCTCCACGCTCTCCCGACTTAACCCCATGCTATTTCTTTCTGTGTGGTTATGTGAAAGATTCAGTGTTTAAACGTCCTCTACCAAGAAACGTGCCAGAACTGCGAGCTCGCATCAACGATGCTTTCGAACTCATTGATGGGGACATGCTGCGCCGAGTGTGGGAGGAACTTGATTATCGGCTTGATGTCTGCCGAATCACTAAAGGGGCACATATCGAATATTTGTGAATGCCTAAAAAACCTTTTTGAGTTTTTGTATGTGTGTGCAAAGCATTGTGAAAATATCTCAAATAATAAAGATATTGTAGAGCTGTGAAATCGCTTCAATCATTTGTAATAACCCTGTATTTGTAATTTAAATGCTTTCTTTTAATAACTAAGGACATTGCTTCGCTGTATGTGTAAATTTAATCTGTGTTTTACTGTGAAACTTGTAATCTCTGGGAATAAGCCAAAGGAATTGTTATATGCATCGACTAGCAACGATAATAGCAGTGCTTGTGCGTTGTAAAATCTATGGGTAGGGGGTTGCTGCGCGGAGCGCATGGAGAGATGGAGACGGGTTTCAGCACTTGCAGTGTGCGGAAGTGTGGCGTTAACGCTCTGGCAGTGGAGTGTTCCATTTCGGCGGCATCAAATACGTTCGCCGGCCAGATGTCTAGAGCAGGAGCACCGACAGCGGACGGGTGGAAGAGGCTGCATTAATTACGATCGCCCGTTCCTATAATTAGCCGTGGCTCCAGAAGATGCTACCGTCTTCAACAACAGCAGCAGTTCCAGCAACACAGTTTCGTCGTCGGCTCCGAATTTCGTCATATGCACAACACTGAAGTAAGACTGTTCATTGGTAGAAAGTATTCACGGCTAACCCAGCAGCAAAACTGAGTGTGATTTGGTTGATAAAATTTATTTTAATAATAATCAGATCTAAAGATGGTATTAAAATTTCATGCTTGGCATTAGCAGATGACGTGGCCATTCTAGCAGAAAACGAGACCACAGCCATTAAACAGATAGACATTCTCAAAGAATGCGCCGAAAAAGTTGGGCTACAAATTTCCTTCCAAAAAACCAAATTCATCTGCTCAAAATTTGAAACTCAAAAACTGACTACAAAATATGGACAAATTGAGAGAGTTCCATTCTTTAAATACTTAGGCGAGGTCCTAGAACCCACAGGGGGAGAGAAAACTGCACAAAAAGTTCGACTGCAAAAACTGAAAAGAGCGTACTGGAAAACCCACAACATCTACAATAAAAAGTGTCTCTCCATTCACTCAAAAATACGACACTACAATACAGTAATCAAGCCCGAAGCACTATATGCCAGCGAAACACTCACACTCCATAGAAAAGGCGACCTGGAAGGCATCCTGAAAGAGGAACGCAAAATTGTCAGAAAGATTCTTGGCCCAAAAAGAACTGAAGATGGATACAGGTTACAGTCTCGGAAAACTACAGAAAAATTATCTAACCTCGCCGCAGACATCCGGAAAAGAAGACTAAAATTTTACGGTCATATCCACAGACTCCCAACACCCAGACTCTCCCACAAAATTTTAATATACATTGAAAAATTGAAAACCATACCCTGGATACAAGAAACCAAAACAGATCTAGCAAATGCACAAATAAATTCTTCAGAAGTTATAAACAGAAATGTATACAGGCAAAAAATCAATAGTTGGAAAGTACAACCCGAGAATGAAGTTTGCAAGAGACAGGGGACAAAATGGACAGAGGAAAGAAAGAGAATTCATGGGGAAAGAATGAGAGAAGTTTGGATAATTAAAAAATTGAATCGGAAAAGCTTTGCGTGATCCGTATGGGTCCAATCGCACATAATAATAATAATAATCAGTTAAACTCAGGGCGACTGTGTCCTTATTGCCTCCAGACATTGTTACCAAGCAGGGTCCTTGTTCCTTTTTCTCCCTATATGCTAACTGAGTGTCATAAGAAACAAATTGAATAGTTTCAGCCGGTTTATAATGAATAATTTCACTTTTGAGAATTTTAGCCTCAGTCTACTTTCAAAAATGGTACCGAGCGAGGTGGCGCAGTGGTTAGCACACTGGACTCGCATTCGGGAGGACGACGGTTCAATCCCGTCTCCGGCCATCCTGATTTAGGTTTTCCGTGATTTCCCTAAATCGCTTCAGGCAAATGCCGGGATGGTTCCTTTGAAAGGGCACGGCCGCTTTTCCTTCCCCATCCTTCCCTCACCCGAGCTTGCGCTCCGTCTCTAATGACCTCGTTGTCGACGGGACGTTAAACACTAATCTCCTCCTCCTCCTCCTCCTCCTCCTCCTCCTCCTCCTCCTCAAAAACGGTTCAAATGGCTCTGAGCACTATGGGACATAACATCTGCGGTCATCAGTCCCCTAGAACTTAGAACTACTTAAACCTAACTAACCTAAGGACAGCACACAGATCCATGCCCGAGGCAGGATTCGAACCTGCGACCGGAGCGGTCACGCGATTCCGGACTGAAGCGCCTTTAACCGCACGGCCACACCGGCCGGCTGGGTCTACTTTCAATTAACTGTTGTACAACAAGGGCTTCAGACATGACTAAAGTAAAGCAATTTCATTTTTCAAGTTTGAGAATCAATCATTAGAAAAAATCCATTAGGCACACACACGATCCATGGTCTTATTTTATATCGCAAGCAGAATAGGCCGATTAGTAACGGGGAAGTTACAAAGTCTTTTGCGAAAGTATTTGTATGAGTGCAGCCATGCATGGAAATGTAACATGGACGATAAACAATTTAGACAAGAAGTGAATAAAACCTTTTGAAATGTGGTGCTACAGAAGAACGCTGAAGATTGGATAGGTAGATCACGTAACTAACGAAGAGGTACTGAACAAAACTGGGGAGAAAAGAAATTTGTGGGGAAACTTGAATGACGGAAGGGATCAGTTAATAGGACACATTCTGAGACATCAATAGATCACCAATTTCGCATTCGCAGGAAGTGTGGGGCGTAAAAATCTTAGCGGGAGGTCAAATGAATAGAGTAAGCTGATTCAGAAACATGTAGGTTGCAGCAGATATTTTCTGATGAAGAGGCTTGCACAGGGCAGGTTAAGATAGAGAGCTGCATCAAACCAGTCTTCGAACTGAAGACCACAAGAAACAGCCCCATATATTCGTAGTCTTGCCCCCCCCCCCATATATTCGAAGTTTTGCACTTAACAACATAATGGCCTCTCAATTTGGAGGACTGGAGCCCAAATATCCGACCGTCCATCCTGATTTACGATTCCCGTGGTTTCCTAAGCTGCTTAAAGCAAAAGCTGCGATCGTTCTTTTGAACAGAATACCACCTATTTCCGGTTCCATCCACACCAGGTTGTGCTCCGTTGCTAAAGACCTCGTTATTAGATGGAACGTTAAACTCTGATCGTCACTCCTTGCTTCCTTCTCTCTGTTTGAAAACTGTGTCCCACGTGCTACCGATGAAATACACTCCTGGAAATGGAAAAAAGAACACATTGACACCGGTGTGTCAGACCCACCATACTTGCTCCGGACACTGCGAGAGGGCTGTACAAGCAATGATCACACGCACGGCACAGCGGACACACCAGGAACCGCGGTGTTGGCCGTCGAATGGCGCTAGCTGCGCAGCATTTGTGCACCGCCGCCGTCAGTGTCAGCCAGTTTGCCGTGGCATACGGAGCTCCATCGCAGTCTTTAACACTGGTAGCATGCCGCGACAGCGTGGACGTGAACCGTATGTGCAGTTGACGGACTTTGAGCGAGAGCGTATAGTGGGCATGCGGGAGGCCGGGTGGACGTACCGCCGAATTGCTCAACACGTGGGGCGTGAGGTCTCCACAGTACATCGATGTTGTCGCCAGTGGTCGGCGGAAGGTGCACGTGCCCGTCGACCTGGGACCGGACCGCAGCGACGCACGGATGCACGCCAAGACCGTAGGATCCTACGCAGTGCCGTAGGGGACCGCACCGCCACTTCCCAGCAAATTAGGGACACTGTTGCTCCTGGGGTATCGGCGAGGACCATTCGCAACCGTCTCCATGAAGCTGGGCTACGGTCCCGCACACCGTTAGGCCGTCTTCCGCTCACGCCCCAACATCGTGCAGCCCGCCTCCAGTGGTGTCGCCACAGGCGTGAATGGAGGGACGAATGGAGACGTGTCGTCTTCAGCGATGAGAGTCGCTTCTGCCTTGGTGCCAATGATGGTCGTATGCGTGTTTGGCGCCGTGCAGGTGAGCGCCACAATCAGGACTGCATACGACCGAGGCACACAGGGCCAACACCCGGCATCATGGTGTGGGGAGCGATCTCCTACACTGGCCGTACACCACTGGTGATCGTCGAGGGGACACTGAATAGTGCACGGTACATCCAAACCGTCATCGAACCCATCGTTCTACCATTCCTAGACCGGCAAGGGAACTTGCTGTTCCAACAGGACAATGCACGTCCGCATGTATCCCGTGCCACCCAACGTGCTCTAGAAGGTGTAAGTCAACTACCCTGGCCAGCAAGATCTCCGGATCTGTCCCCCATTGAGCATGTTTGGGACTGGATGAAGCGTCGTCTCATGCGGTCTGCACGTCCAGCACGAACGCTGGTCCAACTGAGGCGCCAGGTGGAAATGGCATGGCAAGCCGTTCCACAGGACTACATCCAGCATCTCTACGATCGTCTCCATGGGAGAATAGCAGCCTGCATTGCTGCGAAAGGTGGATATACACTGTACTAGTGCCGACATTGTGCATGCTCTGTTGCCTGTGTCTATGTGCCTGTGGTTCTGTCAGTGTGATCATGTGATGTATCTGACCCCAGGAATGTGTCAATAAAGTTTCCCCTTCCTGGGACAATGAATTCACGGTGTTCTTATTTCAATTTCCAGGAGTGTATATGCGGAACTATTATTCGTATCAAAACTAGCAAGGACGCCTTCTGTTTCAAATCTTTATGTTGTGCTAGGTTTGAAGTTATACGGTACCTTCTGAAAAGTGCAGTGTATGGATACAGGACGGCAAACACTGTGGAAATGTGCAATATTGTTCACTGACGTGCCGTTGTTGTGAAACTTTCTGCTGTGAACTCTGACATCCGCTACGTCAGTGTGCTTCTGTTTTCATGAGCTGACCAGTATCGTTAAAAAAAGACTTCATTTCCACGGGGAACCTAATCGCCACAGTATCTCAGGAGCAAATAAAAATAGGAGCATTGAGCATACAGCGAAATACTCTCTTCTCTGCTTGCTTGTCGAAATCATATTTCGTTGTATGTAACGGTCATAAGAAATTAGAGGTTAACAGCTGCTGTGAAGTTCGCGAAAAACTGAAATCGTTTCTTAGGGACCTGTCCGACTTTACCTTTGTTTTTGATGAGCACTCGTCGAAATACACTTATATGCTATATATCTCGAAAATTGTTCCATCCTCTCACCACACATTTACGAAGATACGAGTGAACAGTTCGTATACAATGCAGAACTCTGCTCTTAAATGTTCCTTTGTAAACATTCTACTTGTTCGTCTGTGTCTGCGATTCGCTGCTCTGGTTTTGAAGGCAATGATCCGTCGAATTTGTGACAGCATTGCTCAAGAAGAGTCTAAAAATTCAAACTCACCCTGAAACCAACTGACGTTAAAATAGTAGTCTGCAATTGCCCGTGCCTTTTTGTTGCCTTTCTTTTAAATGGCAGTGCCGTAGAATGTTTGCAACCCAAGTGAGACATACAAGGGAATGATTCTCGCGCTTTGCAGACTCAGAAAGCCAGGGGATGGAAACCCGTGGAAAAAAAAAACTGTTCTGTACATATTTGATGATGGATAAGTTCCGAAACGCGTCAAATGAGTAATAAAGTCACTCCTTGCCTGAAGTTCGACTTCTACTATTGCGACCCAGTAAGCCTTAATGCAGAACTGCTGATTGTTTGAATGTCAAGTTTGATGTCGGATAGCGAATAACAAAAGAAACTTGTTTTGTGTGATATAGCTAAAAAATATCAATTTTCGGAGTTTTTCCTTTACTTTTACTGTGAAACCTTGCTTCTTGCCAAGTTTCATGATTCTAGGTCAAAGTGAAGTACTGTATGGCTTTTGATGAGCGAGTATGCGAGTATCAAAACTTTTGACATAAAAGTCCGTAGCTTTTGACTGCATTGACTTAGAAGCTAACGTTTATTGCACCGCCTACGACGTATAGACCTTAGCATGTGACACAAATTTCAACTTGGTATGTCCAACCGTTCCTGAGAAAAATGAGTTTTACCAGACGGACGAACGTAGACATTGCATTTCAAGTTGTATCCAAAACAAACCTTCGCTTACTATTTGCATACTATGCTACGAATGTATGTTTCACATAAAACTTGAAACGCCACATCATTGTGCAGTAATCGCTCCTGTATATGTGACGATGCATAAATTCTGAACATAAGAAACGAGAAAAAAATTTATCGTTTGATATAATTACAGATTCGCAGTTTTCGGAGATTTTTCCTTTGGTTGTACTGTGAAACCTTTCTTTTCACTAAATTTCATCTTCATGGCCGACGGGAAGTAACCTATAGGTTTTGATGATTGGGTTTGCAAGTATTAAAATATGTGATGTAAATGGCCGTATCTTTTGAGTGCACTGATTTAGAAGCCTTAATCTTTTACACTATCAAGGGAGTGTATACCGTCAAGGGACTTGATATGTCTGCTCGTTCGTGAGAAAAATTGGTTTTTAAGAGTCGGACATATAGACAAACGGACAAGAAGGCGATCCTATAAAGGATCTATTTTTACCGATTGAGACACGGAACTCGCATTATGTCATTATCACTAAGAAACTCCCACTTGGTGGAAACTTCAGAATGTTACTGCAGAACAAATGCTGTTACCAACAACAGAACTTAGTCGCCATTTAAATGGAAGTCAGCATATTTTCATTACAGTAGTTACACAACTGAGAGCAATTTTACTCCAGGGGGACGTTTACCACTCGCTATGAAACGTGACGAGGAGCGGGGGGAATGCTGCTAATCCCATTTCCGCAAGGCGCACTTCATAATTTACGAGAGCGGAACTCGGTATAAAAGTTTAAGGAAGCGTGTGCGTAAAGGGCGCCGCTTCGCTACTGCTCCTGCCGTGAGTTGCTTTGCTTCGCTCGCGTAAATTCTGTGCCTTCGGTAAAGCAGAAGGAAGGCTTACTCGGATTAGTACACACTTAATTTTCATTAAAGTTATTAATGGGCTCGGAACGGCGAGTGGGGAGCGCGAGAAAGAGGCAACAGATTGCACCGCGCGTAGCAGGCGGCTTAGCAGCGAAGGCAGATAAACACCAAGAATTTGTTGTTTTCTCGTTCTTCTTTTTCCCCGCTATTTTTTTTAATTTTCTGCCTTAATAACTTAAAAGCACGTAGCGGGCGTGAGTACACCTGATGATACCCTTATTTTTATCAGTGGTCAGACGGAGCCGATGCGGCCCATTACAACTTTCTCTTCTGTGCCAACATTTTCATCTCAGAGCAGCACTTGAACATAACGTCCTCGATTATTGCACGAAAAAAAATTCTAATTTCCGACAGTCTTTCCTCTTCACGCCTCACTCAATTACCATGGAAGTTAACGCCTGATGTCATTAAACATATCTGCCACCCCCCCTCCTCCTCCTAGTCAGTACTTTCTACGTATTCCCTTCTTCGTGGAATGTGTAGGAAACCACCTTATTAATCTAAGCAGTGCAGTCAATTTTCAGCATCCTTCTTGACACCGCATGGTTGTATTCTCTCCCTTTACAGTTTTCCTACAATCCCTGATCATTTCTTTACATAACTACTTTCCAGACATATGTACATCTATGTGATCACTCTGCTATTCACAATAAAGTGCCTGGCAGAGGGTTCAATGAACCACCTTCAAGCTGTCTCTCTACCGTTCCATTCTCGAACGGCACGCGGAGAAACGAGCACTTAAAGTTTTGTGTGCGAGCCCTGATTCCTCTTATTTTATCGTGATGATCATTTCTCCTTATGTAGATGGGTGCCAACAGAATGTTCTCGCAATTGGAGGAGAAAACTGGTGATTGAAATTTAATGAGAAGATCCCGTCGCAACGAAAAACGCCTTTGTTTTAATGATTGCCACTCCAGTTCACGTATTATCCCCTATTTCGCGATAATACAAAACGAGCTGCCCTTCTTTGTACTTTTTCGATGTCATCCGACAGTCCCAACTGATGCGGATCCCACGCCGTACAGCAATACTCGAGAACAGGGCGGACAAGCGTGGTGTAAGCAGTCTCTTTGGTAGACCTGTTGCACCTTCTAAGTGTTCTGCCAATGAATCGCAGTCTTTGGTTTGCTCTACCCACAATATTATCTATGTGATCGTTCCAATTTAGGGTATTTGTAATTGTAATCCCTAAGTATTTAGTTGAATTTACAGCCGTCAGATTTGTGTGACTTACCGCGTAATCGAAATTTCGCAGATTTCTTTTAGTACTCATGTGAATAACTTCGCACTTTTCTTTATTGAGGGTCAATTGCCACTTTCCGCACCAAACAGATATCTTACCTAAATCATTTTGCAAGTCGTTTTGATCATCTGATGACTTTACAAGGCGGTAAATGGCAGCATCATCTGCAAACAATCTAAGACGGCTACTCAGATTGTCTCCTATGTCTTTAATATAGATCAGGAACAATGGAGGGCCTATAACACTTCCTTGGGGAACGCCGGATATTACTTATGTTTTTACTCGATGACTTTCCGTCCATTACTACGAACTGTGACCTTTCTGACAGGAAATCACGAATCCAATCGCACAACTGAGGCGGTACTCCGTAGGCACGCAGTTTGGTTTGAAGACGCTTGTGAGGAACGGTGTCGAAAGCCTTCTGGAAATCTAAAAATATGGAATCAATTTGACATCCCCTCTCGATAGCACTTATTACTTCATGAGTAAAAAGAGATAGTTGTGCTTCACGAGAACGATATTTCCTGAATCCGTGCTGACTATATGTCAGCAAATCGTTTTCTTCGAGGTACTTCATAATGTTCGAATACAGTATATGTTATAAAACCCTACTGCAAATCGACGTTAGTAATATATCCTCAGAATTTTCTTCTTCAAATTACCATACATATTTGCTACTAGCTGGCTTCGTTTAGTGTGAAATGGCGTTTTTGAATGTGCTAGTAAGCTGTGCTGAATGGCATTGTTGGCTCGTATATCCCACAGTTTGGGTTCAACTGGCTCTCAGAAACTCTCTTCTTCCTTCTCGCCCATTCGTCCATACCCTTGCGGATATGGGAGAGTTGTCTTTTGTGTATTCGTGGATTGTAGGTGAGTGTAGTGGGTGGTGCAGTTGGTGATGACGGTGATTGATGACGGTGATTGATGACGGTGATTGATGACGGTGATTGATGACGGTGATTGATGACGGTGATTGATGACGGTGATTGATGACGGTGATTGATGACGGTGATTGATGACGGTGATTGATGACGGTGATTGATGACGGTGATTGATGACGGTGATGGAAGGGTGAAACCCAATGTCAGCACAGTGCCTGCTCCGCCAAGCGCAACGTTCTCATTGACAGATGGATCACCATTAACTTCAAGTTATACTTCAGAGCTGTCTGAAATTTAATACAGGACATTGGGGCAAAGACTGGTGATAAGGAACTTCACACTACCACCTCTCTTCCCCTTGCTAGGCTGTACGCACTAATGGATCCTCAAACAAGGAACCTAGTGCAGCTGATAACTGCCCAGGAATATGCGTGACTCCATCTCTCTGTCGGTACCTTCCACTTCGTCGATACCTTCCAGAACCTCCTTGACTCAATTCCTGCACTTTTCACATAGATCCGCGCTGGAATAGGTGGTTATTCAGGCTTTTCGCGTGTGATAACGCGAAGATGTCAGAAAAAAAGGAGGTAGTACATTTTACAGGAAGTATGTATCCTGAGAAACCCCTGCTGAGCAAAAAGAGTGCCGCATTTGGTGTTGAAAGTAAATGCACAGACGTACATTTAATATGTTTCACAAAGAATTCATGGATTTTGAACTCTAGTTTGTTACTAAAGACGAGATGCATGTCCACCACTACACATTAGAAGTGAAGTAGGTAACTAAGCAATGGGTTCAAGCTGGTGACTGTGCGTCGAGAAAAGGTGGAGAAAGTTTCTTCTGCCACAAAAGTCATATACTGAATTTTCTGTGGTGCTACAGGAATTATTATTATTTATTAATAAGGGAAACAATACCTGGCGAACACTAAAGTCTCTTCTCAGCTCAATGAAAAAATAGGCGAAAACTGGCAAAGCAAAAAAAAAAGCACTTTCAAGATTGTGTTGTGGAACATAAGCAATGTGGAACACGAATAACTGCAACATCCACTGAAAATTTTGCGAATCATCGACTAACAACAGTATCTGGAACGTTATTTTAAGTCAGTACTGAATTCAAACTTTCTACCACAGTGGATAGTTTCAAACTACCCCCCATTTCCTTTCAATTACCGTTCAGTTTCGCCCGTGGAGCTGCTTTCAAATATTTACTTAAGTTCCCGGCTATCCAAATTTTGTTAGAGTGCAACAGCTGTACCAGTTGCAGTTACATGAGCAGTCTGGCAACGCAGCCAACAACAATCGCCCATGTGACTCTGTGCTTTGGTGGCGTCTTGGATCTGAGCTAAGCTTAACACTTGACATCCGAAACAGTGTCGTAATGAAAACAAAATAAAGGTACGCTTCAACACGAACTATATCACAAACAATTCCAGTACTAATGAATCATATCACAAGATGATCATATAGCCTCAAAGTTGTAGTGAGACCCAATAATTACTTCCCCTGAGTCTCGATGACGACGACGACGACGACGTGGGTGACGATGGGAATTCTACAATGAGGTTTTAGCCTCGAAACCATTTATAACAGAATAAATAATGAAGTCAGCTGTAGCGATGGAAATTTTATATCTTGGAATATTATTTTCAGCTGCGGACTCAAAATAATTTTCTAGGGACCGATGACCTCAGCAGTTTGGTCCTACAAGATCTTACCACAAATTTACAAATTTTTACAAAATAATTTTCTCTACAAATAAATGGGGAGTATGATAATGGACTTAGTTTCAATCTATTCAGTGTCAGCAGTGTAGCAAGATGTCGTTCAAAAAATTTGTAGTGTAAGTGAACGCATTTACAAGTGATATACACTCCTGGAAATGGAAAACGGGACACATTGACAACGGTGTGTCAGACCCACCATACTTGCTCCGGACACTGCGAGAGGGCTGTACAAGCAATGATCACACGCACGGCACAGCGGACACACCAGGAACCGCGGTGTTGGCCGTCGAATGGCGCTAGCTGCGCAGCATTTGTGCACCGCCGCCGTCAGTGTCAGCCAGTTTGCCGTGGCATACGGAGCTCCATCGCAGTCTTTAACACTGGTAGCATGCCGCGACAGCGTGGACGTGAACCGTATGTGCAGTTGACGGACTTTGAGCGAGGGCGTATAGTGGGCATGCGGGAGGCCGGGTGGACGTACCGCCGAATTGCTCAACACGTGGGGCGTGAGGTCTCCACAGTACATCGATGTTGTCGCCAGTGGTCGGCGGAAGGTGCACGTGCCCGTCGACCTGGGACCGGACCGCAGCGACGCACGGATGCACGCCAAGACCGTAGGATCCTACGCAGTGCCGTAGGGGACCGCACCGCCACTTCCCAGCAAATTAGGGACACTGTTGCTCCTGGGGTATCGGCGAGGACCATTCGCAACCGTCTCCATGAAGCTGGGCTACGGTCCCGCACACCGTTAGGCCGTCTTCCGCTCACGCCCCAACATCGTGCAGCCCGCCTCCAGTGGTGTCGCGACAGGCGTGAATGGAGGGACGAATGGAGACGTGTCGTCTTCAGCGATGAGAGTCGCTTCTGCCTTGGTGCCAATGATGGTCGTATGCGTGTTTGGCGCCGTGCAGGTGAGCGCCACAATCAGGACTGCATACGACCGAGGCACACAGGGCCAACACCCAGCATCATGGTGTGGGGAGCGATCTCCTACACTGGCCGTACACCACTGGTGATCGTCGAGGGGACACTGAATAGTGCACGGTACATCCAAACCGTCATCGAACCCATCGTTTTACCATTCCTAGACCGGCAAGGGAACTTGCTGTTCCAACAGGACAATGCACGTCCGCATGTATCCCGTGCCACCCAAAGTGCTCTAGAAGGTGTAAGTCAACTACCCTGGCCAGCAAGATCTCCGGATCTGTCCCCCATTGAGCATGTTTGGGACTGGATGAAGCGTCGTCTCACGCGGTCTGCACGTCCAGCACGAACGCTGGTCCAACTGAGGCGCCAGGTGGAAATGGCATGGCAAGCCGTTCCACAGGACTACATCCAGCATCTCTACGATCGTCTCCATGGGAGAATGGCAGCCTGCATTGCTGCGAAAGGTGGATATACACTGTACTAGTGCCGACATTGTGCATGCTCTGTTGCCTGTGTCTATGTGCCTGTGGTTCTGTCAGTGTGATCATGTGATGTATCTGACCCCAGGAATGTGTCAATAAAGTTTCCCCTTCCTGGGACAATGAATTCACGGTGTTCTTATTTCAATTTCCAGGAGTGTATTTACACTGATCATCCAGTACATTATGACCACTGTCCTACTACCGATATAAACCAGTCCTCGCAATACCAGTGTTACCAGGCGAGGAATGACTCCTAGTCATGTGGTATCAGTGAGCGTGCTGTCCGTGTGTAGAATGGGGGAGGCGCGCGATCTATCTGAAGTTGACTGGGGGCAGATTGTGATGACCCGGAGGCTCGGCACGAGCATTTTGGAAGCTGCACGACTTGTTGGGTGTTCGAGGAGTGCTGTGGTGTCTTCAGCAGTGGTGTCTTCAGCAGTGGTGCGAAACCAAGGCGACACCACGTCCACACGTCGTGGAGTTGTGTGACCACACTTCATTGCAGGTCTCGGACGTTGTAGGCTACTCAGACTGGTAAAACAGGACAGGTAGCGACCTGTAGCGGAACTGACTTCAGACTTTAATGCTGGACAGAGTACAAGTGTGCCTGAACACACAGCGCAACGAACACTCCTACCGATGGGCCTGTGTAGGCGAGGACCCATGCGTGTGCCAATGTTAACACCACGACATCGGCAACTACGGCTGAAACGGGCACGTGACCGTCAGCAGTGGCCTCTGTCGCAGTGGCAGAGCGTTGCATGGACTGATGAATCACGATACATTCTTCATCACGCCAATGGCAGGGCGCGAATCCGTCGTCTTCCAGGAGAACAGCTCCTTGATACCTGTACTGCAGGACGGAGACAAGCCGGCGGCGGCTGCATTACGCCCTGTGGGAACATTCGTGTCGGCATCCATGGGTCACGTTGCGAGGTGCTGGGGTGGAGAACAGTTTGTACCTCTTTAATTCAGACGGATTTTGCATGAGAACGAGACACGCACTCGGCCCCCCTCCTTATCTACCACCTAATTAATTATGTGCTCAACGGTAACAGACGAAAAAGATGGTGGACCCTGCTAGTTGGTAAAATAAGGAGTGCACACTCACAATAATTTAATAAAAATCGTAATCTACTCAGAAGAAGAGAACTTTATCATTATAAACAACAGGAAAAGGGATTATGCATATATCTACAAAATGATATGCGCATTGAGTGTTACAATGAGATTTATTATACGAGGAGCATTCAAGTTCTAAGGCCTCCGATTTTTTTTCTCTGGACTGGAAAGAGATAGAAACATGCGCATTGTTTTAAAATGAGGCCGCTTTCATTGCCAATACGTCCCAGAGATGGCAGCACCGTACGGCAGATGGAATTTTACCGCCAGCGGCGAGAATGAGAACTGTTTTAAATACTTAAAATAGCGACGTTTTCCGTACTTGAACAGCGTGCAATCATTCGTTTTCTGAATTTGCGTGGTGTGAAACCAATTGAAATTCATCGACAGTTGAAGGAGACATGTGGTGATGGAGTTATGGATGTGTCGAAAATGCGTTCGTGGGTTCGACACTTTAATGAAGGCAGAACATCCTGTGACAACAAACCGAAACAACCTCGGGCTCGCACAAGCTGGTCTGACGACATGATCGAGAAAGTGGAGAGAATTGTTTTGGGGGATCGCCGAATGACTGTTGAACAGATCACCTCCAGAGTTGGCATTTCTGCAGGTTCTGTCCACACAATCCTGCATGACGACCTGAAAATGCGAAAAGTGTCATCCAGGTGGAATGCTGACGGGCGACCACATGGCTGCCCGTGTGGCATGTTGCCAAGCAATGTTGACGCGCAACGAAAGCACGAATGGGACTTTCTTTTCGTCGGTTGTGACAATGGATGAGACGTGGATGCCATTTTTCAATCAAGAAACAAAGCGCCAGTCAGCTCAATGGAAGCACACAGATTCACCGCCACCAAAAAAATTTCGGGTAACCGCCAGTGCTGAAAAAAATGATGGTGTCCATGTTCTGGGACAGCGAGGGCGTAATCCTTACCCATTGCGTTCCAAAGGGCACTACGGTAACAGGTGCATCCTACGAAAATGTTTTGAAGAACAAATTCCTTCCTGCACTGCAACAAAAACTTCCAGGAAGGGCTGCGTGTGTGGTGTTTCACCAAGACAATGCACCCGCACATCGGGCTAACGTTACACAACAGTTTCTTCGTGATAACAACTTTGAAGTGATTCCTCATGCTCCCTACTCACCTGACCTGGCTCCTAGTGACTTTTGGCTTTTTCCAACAATGAAAGACACTCTCCGTGGCCGCACATTCACCAGCCGTGCTGCTATTGCCTCGGCGATTTTCCAGTGGTCAAAACAGGCTCCTAAAGAAGCCTTCGCCGCTGCCATGGAATCATGGCGTCAGCGTTGTGAAAAATGTGTACGTCTGCAGGGTGATTACGTCGAGAAGTAACGCCAGTTTCATCGATTTCGGGTGAGTAGTTAATCAGAAAAGAAATCGGAGGCCTTAGAACTTGAATGCACCTCGTTCATCGGAACATAAATGCACATGATTATCGACACAAGCAGTAGGTTAAAGGATAGGGTACACTCAACTATTCTGAGAATAAGAGTTGGCTCGAAAACAAGGGGCTCCTATTCTCTGTGATGTAATAGATTGACGATAATGACTGGAGGTCCCAATGAATCAAATATTAATCTTCCGAATATATAGCAGTATCGCAATTAGTAGTGAGAGCTCAAAATGGTTCAAATGGCTCTGAGCACTATGGGAATTAACATCTCAGGTCATCAGTCCCCTAGAACTTACAACTACTTAAAGCTAACTAACCTAAGGCCATCACACACAACCATGCCCGAGGCAGGATTCGAACCTGCGACCGTAGCGGTCGCGCGGTTCCAGACTGTAGCGTTAGAACCGCTCGGCCACTCCGGCCGGCAGTGAGAGCTCAAATGGGATCACATGGAGAAACAACCAAGGTGGACTTGTAGTAAAGCGAGCGCGCATGCATGCTGCTGAGGCATTCAGTATAAAATTGATAAGGTCCTACAATGCCGGAGCCGCAAAATGCTGTACCAGTACTGAAACGTGCAGCACGCCGTCGGTAGGCAGCGTCCAGATGATGTAGGTGCCGACTTCTGCCGTGCAGCGACTCTGTGTCAACCCCTCGCCTCGAAGGCTGTCAGAGAATTCTAAGTTCTTCCGAAAACGAGCGACCAAGTCGCTAGAGCGTCTGACTCCGACGAAGATCAGATTCCGAATCCAGCTCTGTGATGCGATGCAAGAGCGAAGCCAGCATTGCTCAACTCCCTACTTTCCTCGAAAACCGCGAATCAGCATTCAGTTCTGATTCCAAAATTCTCCCACGCTGTCTCAGAACATCATTTCCGCCAATAGCGACCGTTCCCTCCAGTTTCGATCTGGGTTTTATGACGTGAAGTAGCGTCAGTTTAAGTTGACCAATCATGCCTGTGTTACTCAGCTGAGGACACTGAACGTGCCGTTTGACCGGCTACGAAAACAACCTGCCTAGACCACCGGCCATCCGGCGCCAGACAGTCGCATCCAGCAGGGCACGGTCCACGAGTACTCTCAGAATCATGAGGACAATGCAGTCAGTCGGTGCCAGGAGTCTTCATTCCAGGCGCGCCGGAACGGTAAACACACAAACTGCGGCGACACTAGGACGCCTCGCAGGTCGTTTCACGCTGCATACAGTAGGCGAAACACGACTGACGTCAGTCGTTCCGCCAGCTGCTTAAGCCCATTGTACGTACCCCTCGCCAGCTGGTGTGGCCGAGCAGTTCTAGGCGCTTGAGTCTGGAACCGCGCGACTGCTAGCTTCGCAGGTTCGAATCCTGCCTCAGGCATGGATGTGTGTGGTGTCCTTAGGTTAGTTAGGTTTGAGTAGTTCTAAGTTCTATGGGACTCATGACCTCAGATGTTAAGCCCCATAGTGCTCAGAGCCATTTGAACCATTTGAACGAACCCCTCAGAATTCAGGGAAGTGCAGCCCCCAAACGAAAATGCAGTGTGTCGCGTCTTCCGGTGCTTGCCTCCCACAGGCCACACAGGGAAGTAACCAAACATGCATAGGAATCAAGTGAAAAGTATTTTTTGGGATCTCAGTACAAATACTCTCATTACAATAACCTTATTCGGTCTGTTACTACCGTGCAGTAACATACAACATTAATAAAATTGATGAAAATGAGAGGTGACATGCAAAAGAGGGCACGGAACCTCTCAATGTTGACCTCGTGCGAGGTACCATAATGATCAGTAAGTGTTATACACTGCCACGTACACCCCTTCATGACCATCGCGCTAGCCGACAGCAGTGGCATTTTTCAACAGGATACTGCGCCATGTCACCCGGCCAGGAGTGTGACGGAGTGGTTCGAGGAACACTGTGGCGAGTTCCAGTTGATGCGCTGGCGCCCAGCTCGCCGTATTTGAACCCGGTAGAACACATCTGGGATGTGACTGAACTTGGTGCCAGAACTCATCGCCTCCCTCTCCGGAATTTATGGGGATTGCGTGACTTGCGTTTCCGGATGTGCTTTCAACTCCCTCCAGCGACCTACCAAGGGCGCGTCGCTTCCACGCCGCGACGCGTCACCGCTGTTATCCGTGCCAAAAGTGGATGTACCTGCTATTAAGTACGAGGATGAGTCAATTGAAAACCTTAAATTTGTAATAACAAATAGAAATTTCGCGCCGCTATCCTGTAAGTTGGTAAGCGTGCTACAAATAGCGTGCACAATGGCCTGTTGGTAGCAGCATAGTGCAGATGCACACATGCCGTCGTAGTATCAGTATAAACATGGCCGCCCCACTTGCGACTTGCACCAGGGAAGAACTGTGGTGTCACCGCCAGACACCACACTTGCTAGGTGGTAGCCTTTAAATCGGCCGCGGTCCATTAGTATACACTCCTGGAAATTGAAATAAGAACACCGTGAATTCATTGTCCCAGGAAGGGGAAACATTATTGACACATTCCTGGGGTCAGATACATCACATGATCACACTGACAGAACCACAGGCACATAGACACAGGCAACAGAGCATGCACAATGTCGGCACTAGTACAGTGTATATCCACCTTTCGCAGCAATGCAGGCTGCTATTCTCCCATGGAGACGATCGTAGAGATGCTGGATGTAGTCCTGTGGAACGGCTTGCCATGCCATTTTCACCTGGCGCCTCAGTTGGACCAGCGTTCGTGCTGGACGTGCAGATCGCGTGAGACGACGCTTCATCCAGTCCCAAACATGCTCAATGGGGGACACATCCGGAGATCTTGCTGGCCAGGGTAGTTGACTTACACCTTCTAGAGCACGTTGGGTGGCACGGGATACATGCGGACGTGCATTGTCCTGTTGGAACAGCAAGTTCCCTTGCCGGTCTAGGAATGGTAGAACGATGGGTTCGATGACGGTTTGGATGTACCGTGCACTATTCAGTGTCCCCTCGACGATCACCAGTGGTGTACGGCCAGTGTAGGAGATCGCTCCCCACACCATGATGCCGGGTGTTGGCCCTGTGTGCCTCGGTCGTATGCAGTCCTGATTGTGGCGCTCACCTGCACGGCGCCAAACACGCATACGACCATCATTGGCACCAAGGCAGAAGCGACTCTCATCGCTGAAGACGACACGTCTCCATTCGTCCCTCCATTCACGCCTGTCGCGACACCACTGGAGGCGGGCTGCACGATGTTGGGGCGTGAGCGGAAGACGGCCTAACGGTGTGCGGGACCGTAGCCCAGCTTCATGGAGACGGTTGCGAATGGTCCTCGCCGATACCCCAGGAGCAACAGTGTCCCTAATTTGCTGGGAAGTGGCGGTGCGGTCCCCTACGGCACTGCGTAGGATCCTACGGTCTTGGCGTGCATCCGTGCGTCGCTGCGGTCCGGTCCCAGGTCGACGGGCACGTGCACCTTCCGCCGACCACTGGCGACAACATCGATGTACTGTGGAGACCTCACGCCCCACGTGTTGAGTAATTCGGCGGTACGTCCACCCGGCGTCCCGCATGCCCACTATATGCCCTCGCTCAAAGTCCGTCAACTGCACATACGGTTCACGTCCACGCTGTCGCGGCATGCTACCAGTGTTAAAGACTGCGATGGAGCTCCGTATGCCACGGCAAACTGGCTGACACTGACGGCGGCGGTGCACAAATGCTGCGCAGCTAGCGCCATTCGACGGCCAACACCGCGGTTCCTGGTGTGTCCGCTGTGCCGTGCGTGTGATCATTGCTTGTACAGCCCTCTCGCAGTGTCCGGAGCAAGTATGGTGGGTCTGACACACCGGTGTCAATGTTTTCCATTTCCAGGAGTGTACGTCGGATCCGCGTGTCGCCACTGTCGGTGATCGCAGACCGAGCGCCGCCACACGGCAGGTCTAGAGAGACGTCCAAAGACTCGCCCCAGTTGTACAGCCGACGTTCACAGCAGTGGTTCACTGACAAAATACGCTCTCATTTGCCGAGACGATAGTTAGCATAGCCTTCAGCTACTTCATTTGCTACGACCTAGCAAGGCGCCATTACCAGTTATGTTGAGCTTATTATAAAACCTGTACCGTCAAGAGCGATGTACACCAATTATGGACTAAAGTTAAGTATTACATCATATATGTACTTTATTTGCAATTCTCAAGACATTGCCCTGTTCGAGACCTCAGGCCAGTCCGCGTGAGCTTAAACGCGTGTATTTCGGCCTCCTCTAGCAACACGGTGTTGGCTCTTCTGCCAACACTTCAAGACCAGCGTTCTGTTATTCGGTTTTTGCGCAGTGAAGGTGTGAAACCGATTGAAATTCATCAATAAATGAAGGTTCAGTACGGAGATGCATGTTGGTCACAGCAGCAGGTCTGCGAATGGAGTAGGAAGTTCACGAATGGTGTAACTTCAGTACAAGATGCTCCTCGTTCATGTCAGGAGTTGTGAGTCCACAGAACATTGCAGCAGTTGAAGTCATGGTGAAGGAAAACCGCCGAGTGACACTGAATGACATTGCAACATGTTTACAGGTTAGTCTTGGGTCAGCACACCACATTGTGCATGATGTGCTACAGTTTCACAAACTGTCTGCAAGATGGATGCCACGGCAGTTGTCTCCTGAAATAAAAGAACAACGTAACTCTTCAGGCTTTCCCGGCGATCTAATGACATCTTGGGTTGTCGGGTGTTCTGCCGGATATCAGCGTCGTACTTGCACGGTATTTCGGTCACGTAGCTCGTAACCTTCATCAGGTGCGACCTGAGACTGCTCCTCGAGTGGACCTGGTCCAGTATTTATGCCTATGGCCTTCCCCCTCCACCAACGGCTGCAGGCGCTTCCTATGTGGTCCGCGCCCATTCCCTGCGACCTGCTGGAGCGTTGCTGCTCCGTTTTCCGTCCGCTGCGGTTCTAGGTGTTCCCTCTGCGGTCCGCGCCCACCAACCCCGCTCCTGGGGGTTTCCTCTACGGTCTGGGGTACCAAGCGTTCCCCCTGCGGTCCGCGCCCGCTCACCACGACCTGTTGGAGCGTTGCCGCTCCGTTTTTCGTCCACTGCGGCTCTGGATGTTCCCTCAACGGGGCCAGCTGCAACACTGCACAAACAGAAGAACCAGAGACATGGAGATGGAAAACGAGCCCCTGACGGACTTCCAGGAGCACCAGACCGAAGATGGAACACCCAGAAGTGGGACTGGTGGGCGCGGACCGCAGAGGGAACATCGAGAGCCGCAGTGGACGAAAAACGGAGCGGCAACGCTCCAACAGGTCGTGGTGAGCGGGCGCGGACCGCAGGGGGAACGCTTGGTACCCCAGACCGTAGATGAAACCCCCAGGAGCGGGGTTGGTGGGCGCGGACCGCAGAGGGAACACCTAGAACCGCAGCGGACGGAAAACGGAGCAGCAACGCTCCAGCAGGTGGCAGGGAATGGGCGCGGACCACAGAGGAAGCGCCTGCAGCCGTTGGTGGAGGGGGAAGGCCATAGGCATAAATACTGGACCAGGTCCACTCGAGGAGCAGTCTCAGGTCGCACCTGATGAAGGTTACGAGCTACGTGACCGAAATATCGTGCAAGTACGACGCTGATATCCGGCAGAACACCCGACAACCCAAGATGTCAAGAGAACAACGTTTTGGTGCTTGTGAAGAACTTCTCCGGCGCTTTGAACGAGAAGGTGATGGCTTCCTTGCAAGAATCGTTACTGGGGACGAAACCTGGGTTCACTTCCACCAACCGGAAACGAAGAGAGTGAGCAAGGAATGGCGCCATTCCTCATCACCAAAACCAAAGAAGTTTCGAACAGAACCATCAGCAGGGAAGGTTATCCTGACTCTCTTTTGGGGCGAAAAAGGCGTCGTTTCGGAGCATTACATGCCTAGAGGGACCACTGTCACCAATGCATCATACACAGATCTCCTAAAAAATCATCTGTGGCCTGCAATCAAATCAAAGCGACGTGGATTGCTGTCAGCAGGTGTCCTTTCGCAACATGACAATGCAAGGCCCCACACGGCCCGTACAACAGTTGCAACAATCACAGACGTCCATTTTGAATGTCTTGCTCATTCACCGTACTCAGCTGACCTTGCCCCAAGTGATTTCCATATGTCTGGACCACTCAAAGACGCAATGGGAGGAAAGAAGTTCCGTTCTGATGAAGAGGTACGCCACGCGGTGGAAGAGTGTTTGGGCGGACTACCAAAAGAATTTTTTTCTAAAGGAATTTATGCACTTTGTAAGCGCCGGAGGACTTGCATTGAGCGTGGAGGAGATTATGTTGAAAGGTGACACAGCTTTGTACCACTTCTACACAGTAAATACTATTTTAAAAATGTTTAAGGACCGCAAAATTTTGTACATGGCTGCACGTTCAGAGACCGTGAATATTTACAATTGAAAGAAAACAGCCCTCGGTCACTACTTTTAACGAATTAACCGGGTTTCAACACTGCTAGGAGTGTCTTCCTCTTTCATTTAAATTCTGAGGAAGACACTCTTGGCAGTGTTGAAACCCGGTTAATTCGTTGAAAATAGTGTCAGAGGGCTGTTTTCTTTCAATTGTAACTATTTAAAGTTTTCATGTGACACCCTCGTAGGTGGCCATAATATTGTGGCTGATGAGTGTATTTGGTACAACCACAGAGTCGGAAAAACACAAAAATAAAATATTTACTGTTATTTATCGTCTCTTACTGCTGATATCTCCCGGAAGAAAATGACCAATCTAGCCGGCCGAAGTGGCCGTGCGGTTAAAGGCGCTGCAGTCTGGAACCGCAAGACCGCTACGGTCGCAGGTTCGAATCCTGCCTCGGGCATGGATGTTTGTGATGTCCTTAGATTAGTTACGTTTAACTAGTTCTAAGTTCTAGGGGACTAATGACCTCAGCAGTTGAGTCCCATAGTGCTCAGAGCCATTTTGAATGACCAATCTTCGTTCACATGGTAGAGAAAAGAGAGGAAGAAGGAATCGAGAATAGGGGAAAAAAGTTATTTTCATGACAATTTTTGTTAGCAAAAGCAGAAGACTATGTGAATGTGGAGGGAGCGACCGAAGACTTTATTATAGAGGTGACTGCAGTGCTTTCGTTTCAGCGGACACACAGGCAGCAGTAGACGGGAGTCACACCTGTGATGTGCCAGGCACTTTCGCTTTCATTGTCCACCGGAGACGCACTCAAACAATTTCCGTGAGTGGCGGCACGCATCTCCGTGGGGTCGCGTCGTTTCATTTCTGCACCGTACCTCAGTGCCCGCAGAGCAGTCTTTAGCCCCGCGGCCATCAGTGTGGAGGGAAAGAGCTGCCGGTGGGGGTGGGGGTAGAGGGGGAGGTTGTCACTGTTCGCCTCTCCCTGTCTGGGGAATGTTTACGGCGCTGTCGTTCCAAAGAGGGGTGTAACCACCGTCAGCCTTTCTCTCGTCTCTAGAAAGTGCTCCTAAGAGACCCTGTCGCGGTCCCAGATAATAAAGCGAGGGGTGTTCTATGCATCGTGAAGGAGAATTTATGTTTGTGACGGTATCGTGCAGTCTCGTTGGAGAAATTGCTTGGCGGGTAGTTGCATGCTGCTGCGTTCGATTCAACTAAATGCCTAGTAATTACAATTACAAACAACGTAAACTCGAACCATTACACAGAAAATGTTGTGGCGGAGGCGAATCAAAGATGCTTTTTATTCGTAAAACACTCAACACCTCCAACAAAACTTGTACAGGAGCCGCCTACACTACGCTTGTCCGTCCTCTTATGGAATATTGGTACGCCATACAACAGGGCTTATCAACTGGCCGGTTTTGAGCGCGAGTACTCGCGTCTGCTCAGGCACGTGCTCGCGAGCAGCTGCAAGGTCGCAGAGTAGGGAGGGAGGGGAAATTCGCGCGCACGTTTGAATGTCATCTCACGTTCTTAGCACATTTAACTAGCCATCTGAATGCTTTGAACATTTCACTATAAGGTAAAGATCTGCTGATTACTCATGTCATAGATCGAATACGAGCTTTTAAAATGAAATTGACACTTTGGGTGAGTCAGCTGGAAACAGGAAACCTAGCTCATTTTCCTAAATTATCATCCATGCAAGATGTTCACAAAGACTGTGGACGTTATTCACGTAGTTTAGTTGATCAGCGCTTTCAAGATCTGACACCACTAGACAGTGATTTTGATCTGTTCTCCTCTCCATATTCAGCGAATATTGAAGAGATTCGTCCTGAGCTGCAGCAAGAAATTATTGGCCTGCAGTGTGACAAAGAATACAGAGACAAATTTCAGAACAAGAAAAACATTTTGGAATTCTACAGACACTTCCCTCAGGATAGATTTCCTCGTTTGCACAAACTGGCGGCTACAATAATATCAATGTTCGGTTCCACATATGTTTGTGAACAACTGTTCTCTGCAATGAAATGTAACAAGACGCACCTGAGAAACGCATTGTCTGATCGAAATTTAAACTGCACGCTGCACCTAAAATTCACAAGAACAATTACTCCGAACATAGACGCAATTGTAAAGGGCAAAAAGTACAAGGTAACCGAGAACCCCACACTTCAGTGACACCTTTTATTGTGTAACAGTTCACAAATTAATGCGAATGTAGAGGCATACACTAAGCTAATAAAATTATGTGGCATGTGTACATTCTCCTTTATTTGTTTCATTTGTCGCAGTAATAATTCGTGAGTGATATCCCTGCAGGTGGCCGCGAATTTACACTGACTGGCGGCAGCTGTTGTGTGCCCCACGTGACTCTCCCCACTCTCCGGTCTGGTCCGGTAGTGGGGGTAGCGTGCTCGCGTTGCTCCGTGCTCGCGCCTTGCTGCTCACAGCTTGCTCCGCGAGCACGTATGTTGTGAAGCCCTGCCATACAAGATTCTTACCATATAGCACTGACGCAGGATATCTAAAAGATTCAGAGGGGCCGGCCGCGGTGGTCTCGCGGTTAAGGTGCTCAGTCCGGAACCGCGCGACTGCTACGGTCGCAGGTTCGAATCCTGCCTCGGGCGTGGATGTGTGTGATGTCCTTAGGTTGGTTAGGTTTAAGTAGTTCTAAGTTCTAGGGGACTGATGACCACAGATGTTAAGTCCCATAGTGCTCAGAGCCATTTGAACCATTTTTTTTTTATTCAGAGGGGCCGCTCCTTTTGTAGTATCGCGAAATAAGGGAGAGAGAGAGTAACGCAAATGGTAAGCGACTTGGGGTTGAGAACCAAAACAAAGGTGTTTTTCGTTGCTGTGAGGTGTCTACCAAATATTTACTTACGAACTACAGACCAGTCATAGAGATGTAGACTGTCCAGTCACATTAATGTGACCACCCGCGAAAACCTGAATAATCACCTTTTGCAGAGCAGATCGCTGCGAGAAGGTCGCACCAGTGTTTAAGAGGGGTGGTAGGAGTAAGCCATCGAACTACAGACCTATGTCATTGACGTCGGTTTGCAGTAGGGTTTTGGAGCATATACTGTATTCAAACATTATGAATCACCTCGAAGGGAACGACCTATTGATACGCAATCAGCATGGTTTCAGAAAACATCGTTCTTGTGCAACGCAGCTAGCTCTTTATTCGCACGAAGTAATGGCCGCTATCGACAGGGGATCTCAAGTTGATTCCGTATTTCTAGATTTCCAGAAAGCTTTTGACACCGTTCCTCACAAGCGACTTCTAATCAAGCTGCGGGCCTATGGGGTATCGTCTCAGTTGTGCGACTGGATTCTTGATTTAATGTCAGGAAGGTCGTAGATCGTAGTAATAGACGGCAAATCATCGAGTAAAACTGAAGTGATATCAGGTGTTCCCCAGGGAAGCATCCTGGGACCTCTGCTGTTCCTGATCTATATAAATGACCTGGGTGACAATCTGAGCAGTTCTCTTAGGTTGTTCGCAGATGATGCTGTAATTTACCTTCTAGTAAGGTCAACGGAAGACCAGTATCAGTTGCAAAGCGGTTTAGAAAAGTTTGCTGTTTGGTGTGGCAGTTGACGCTAAATAACGAAACGTGTGAGGTGATCCACATGAGTTCCAAAAGAAATCCGTTGGAATTCGATTACTCGATAGATAGTAAAATTCTCAAGGCTGTCAATTCAAGTAAGTACCTGGGTGTTAAAATTACGAACAACTTCAGTTGGAAAGACCACATAGATAATATTGTGGGGAAGGCGAGACATTGGCAGGACACTTAGAAGATGCAACAAGTCCACTAAAGAGACAGCTTACACTACACTCGTTCGTCCTCTGTTAGAATATTGCTGCACGGTGTGGGATCCTTACCAGGTGGGATTGACGGAGGACATCGAAAGGGGGCAAAAAAAGGGCAGCTCGTTTTGTATTATCACGTAATAGGGGAGAGAGTGTGGCAGATATGATACGCGAGTTGGGATGGAAGTCATTAAACGAAAGACGTTTTTCGTCGCGGCGAGATCTATTTACGAAATTTCAGTCACCAATTTTCTCTTCCGAATGCGAATATATTTTGTTGAGCCCAGCCTACATAGGTAGGAGTGATCATCAAAATAAAATAAGAGAAATCAGAGCTCGAACAGAAAGGTTTAGGTGTTCGTTTTTCCCGCGCGCTATTCGGGAGTGGAATGGTAGAGAGAGAGTATGATTGTGGTTCGATGAACCCTCTGCCAAGCACTTAAATCTGAATTGCACAGTAATCATGTAGATGTAGATGCAGAAGTTCTGTGAGAGAGTCAGGAAGGATCTGGAAGTTACCGACACCGATGAGGACTGGGGTGGCTAGCTACGCCAGGTTTCTCGGTCGAGGATCCACAACGCAAACAGCCCGATTCTCGATTTCGTTTCAATCAGCGATGTACAGTAAACTCGTTCTGGTGCTCTTCGAACCGTGTACGTACACTGTGAGCTGTGTCATATGTCGCATTGTCTTGCTGGTAGGTGCCATCGTGCCGAGGAAAAATAAACTGCAAGTAGGGGTGGTCATGGTCCACAAGTATAGATGCGTACTTGTGATCTTCAGTTATGCCTTTAAGACTGACGAGATCACCCACGGAGTGCCACGAAAACATTCCCCAGACCGTAGCGTTCCACTCTTCGCCCTGGACCCTTCCGACGGTTGTTGCAGGGTGTTTGCTTTCAGACGTTTCAGGCCGTACACGTCAACGGCAACCTGTTACCTGAAAGGGCCACCTTTGTCGCTCAGTGGGCGTTCAGTTGGAGGACTGGCATGCAAATTGCAGCTTTCGTCGCCGATGATCAGCCTGTTACGAGGCCTATACGCAGCAACGTTCGTTGAACGGTTGTTGACACACGGTTGGTAGCCTTTTGATTCACGTGGGTGGTCAGTCGCTCAAAGTACCACGTCTAATCGCCCGTACACACTCCGCAGCCCTCGTTCACCAATGGTCTCTATAACCTGTGGTACATCGCAGTTGCCTCGGTGCCTGTTTTGGACTGCGCCATATTGCCACGCACTTTATACTTCAGCCACGGTGACACGTGTGTACTTCAAAAACTAAACCGTTTCGGAAATTCTTTCACCCTTGGCTCGGAAGCCTATGATCATGCCCTTTTCGACGTCAAATAAATCTCTCTGGTCATGCATTACGATGAAGACTGCACTGTTTCCTTCGTCCCCCACACGCTTTATATACCCTCCACTGCTAGTGCTGCCACCTTCTGCCTCTGAGTGGTTATTGCCCGTTGACCTCGAAAATAGGCGGTGGTCATATTAATGTTACAGGACAGTGTCTATCTGCGGATTTGCGTACACCCAAAAATTTGAAACTTCCTGGCAGATTAAAACTGTGTGCGGGACCGAGACTCGAACTCGGGACCTTTGCCTTTCGCAGGCAAGTGCCCTACCAACTGAGCTACCCAAGCGCGACTCACGCTCCGTCCTCACAGCTTTAATTCCGCCAGTACCTCGCCTCCTACCTTCCAAACTTTACTGAAAATTTCATTCTACACCCAAAAATTTGTTTACTGGTTTCGTACATAATATGCAGGGTGAACATGAAAGCTTTCCCTGATTACAAAAATTTATTTCTAAGGAACTATGCTGGATACAACTTCGCGGTCTCTTGCAAATGGTAGCTTAAGATGGTAACTTCGTGGGTTAAGCTAACGTTTGCAGCAAATCGCGCAGCCGCTGTATCTAGGATAGGTCCTCAGAAATAAATTTTTGTAATCAGGGAAAGATCTTATGCTCACCCCGTATATTTTATTTTTATAGCATTTCGAATAGTCAAAAAGTACATCAGTAGTCAAAAAATGAGAAAAAATAAAAAAGTCAGCACCCTATGTGCTCGGGGTACCACTGAGAATCGCATTGTAATTTTTTTACACACAGTGCGCTAATGAGGTTATTTTTTCATGTTTTTACTCTAATTACGTACTTCTTGAACATGAACACACAGTTGAAAACTAGTGATGAATAAATTTGGTCGTCAACGCAACTATAACGAAAGTAAGCGGTGGAATTCGTGTTCTCCCTTATACGAGAGATTTAGAAAAGACCATCACTCAATAACACTTTTGCGTTTTCAGTAACATGGCACCATCAGCAAATGATAAATCTTAATCTCCTTTCGTCTGAAGATAAAAGATTATCATTATTGGCGAGCAGTGTAAGGTATAGAAGGTATCGTCGATGAGCTGTTCCTCTGTAATAACTGCATACAATGGCCATTCCCAGGGGCAGATGCAAATTAGAAATTTAAATGTTTCTTTCAGACTATAAGAGTGAAGCCATAATCACAGTACATAACATATTTCTTCAAAAAAAGGGGGATACATTACCGGTTTCAAAGAACTACGTCGTTATATTCAAATGTGAAAGAGTAGTTTGAGAATATACACTGTTGTTGTTGTTGTTGTTGTTGTTGTTGTGGTCTTCAGTCCTGAGACTGGTTTGATGCAGCTCTCCATGCTACTCTATCCTGTGCAAGCTTCTTCATCTCCCAGTACCTACTGCAACCTACATCCTTCTGAATCTGCTTAGTGTATTCATCTCTTGGTCTCCCTCTACGATTTTTACCCTCCACACTGCCCTCCAATGCTAAATTTGTGATCCATTGATGCCTCAAAACATGTTCTACCAAGCGATCCCTTCTTCTAGTCAAGTTGTGCCACAAACTTCTCTTCTCCCCAATCCTATTCAATACCTCCTCATTAGTTACGTGATCTACCCACCTTATCTTCAGCATTCTTCTGTAGCACCACATTTCGAAAGCTTCTATTCTCTTCTTGTCCAAACTAGTTATCGTCCATGTTTCACTTCCATACATGGCTACACTCCATACAAATACTTTCAGAAACGACTTCCTGACACTTAAATCTATACTCAACTGCTCTTCCAAGTCCTTTGCTGCCTCTGACAGAATTACAATGTCATCGGCGAACCTCAAAGTTTTTACTTCTTCTCCATGAATTTTAATACACTATGTGATCAAAAGTATCAGGACACCTGGCTGTAAATGACTTCAAAGTTCGTGGCGCCCTCCATCGGTAATGCTGGAATTCGGTATGGTGCCGGCCCACCCTTAGCCTTGATGACAGCTTCCACTCTCGGAGTATACGTTCAGTCAGGTGCTGGAAGGTTTCTTGGGGAATGGCAGCCCATTCTTCACGGAGTGCTGCACTGAGGAGAGGTATCGATGTCGTTCGGTGAGGCTTGGCAGGAAGTCGGCGTTCCAAAACATCCCAAAGGTGTTCTATACGATTCAGGTCAGAACTCTGTGCAGGCCAGTCCATTGCAGGGATATTATTTTTTTGTAACCACTCCGCCACACGGCGTGCATTACGCCATCCTCAAATTGCTGTTGAACAATGGGAAGCAAGAACGTGCTTAAAACACCAATGTAAGCCTGTGCGGCAAAACAAGGGGTGCGAGCCCCCTCCATGAAAAGCACGACCACACCAAAACACCACCGCCTCCGAATTTTAGTGTTGGCACTACACACGCTGGCGGATGACGTTCACCGGGCATTCGCCATACACATACCCTGCCATCGGATCGCCACATTGTGTACCGTGATTCGTCGCTCCGCACAACGTTTTTCCACTGTTCAATCGTCCAGCATGGGAACGAAGTTTTTCGCGACGGCACTTATATGTAAAACCTTCTCGGTATTCTTGCCGCGTCAGTTCTGGATAAAATCTCGAGCTTTCGACGATTACCTCCATCGTCAGGAGGTGACTGTCTTCACTGCTGTTTTTTTTATTATTTATTTATTTTCTTTATTGATTTTCAATTTCCCCGAAGGGGGCGGGCTGGCAGCAGCTCACTACGCTGCTCTACAGCCTACAGACTTTTTTTTTAAAAAAAAGGAAGAAGAAAGAAACAAGGAAAAACAGGCGATAAAATGGTGATTTAAAGTGTAAAATGGCGTAAAAATGCGGAAAGTTAAAACGGAAAGCAAAAGGGGTTGGCAATGTTGATAAAATACACAGGAACCAGACAAGTAACATAGTAGACACACAATTAAAAAACATGGCGACAGTCTGGTTTCTGTTCGCAAAAGATAAAAAAAAGCACACCCAGCGACAGTATGATGGCTGTTCGCTACACTTCCCAAAAGACACAGCACGGAACACTCACTGGAAAAACACACCGTAAAACACTGCACGAAAATGGCAGCACAAATATGGCACTCCCGATCCAAAGGCAAATGGGGGGGGGGGACCTGGAGGAGGGGGAAAAACAAGGAGGGAGGAGAGGAAAAAACGAAAAGGGGGGGGGAACCAAGGACGGAGAGGACTAGGGCAGACGCGAGAGGGAATGAGAGGAGGCAGAGGAGGGAAATGCAAAAGGACTCAAGGGAGAGAAGGGGACAAAGAGAGGGGAGGTGGGGAAGAAAGAGGATGGAAGGGGGGGGGAGAGGGAGCCCGGGAAAATGACAGAGGAAAGGAGGGGGAGTGAGGATCAGAGTTGATAGGAGGGATAAATGGAGGGAGAGAGGGCATCATCCGGGAGGGGGAGTTGATGGAAGCCACCTTGGGAAAGGAGTTGAACGGTGTAGAGATGGGGGTTAGGGGGGACACAACGTTGAAGACGTGGCAGGGGGCGGGGTACACTGCTGCTGTGGTAGCCTTATTTATAACCCGTGGACGGCTTCTGATTGGTGGGCTTCTGATTGGTCGCCGATTACGTACTGCTGTCGCAGACGGTGTCACTGGGTCCGCCGGTGGCGCCACCGCTTCCGTTGGAACGTAAACCTTGGAAGGAACGTCTCTGCAGCTTCTCTGCATCAAGCGCTCGTTTCCATGCACAGCTCAGATTGTATCTGCTATCGCGGTTAAAGTTATTTTGGCTCATTCTTATTTTAACAGCCTCCTTAATGACAGAATCCCAGTACGTGGAGGCATGGGACAGAATTTTTGTTTCATCGAACAAAGTTTTATGTTTGTTCGTGAGGCTGTGCTCCGAAATTGCCGATTTCTCCAGCTCTCTATTTTTAATATGGTGTTGGTTTTCTGCACAGCGGTCGGAAACGGTACAAATCGTCTGACCTATACAGCGTGTTACAAAAAGGTACGGCCAAACTTTCAGGAAACATTCCTCACACACAAATAAAGAAAAGATGTTATGTGGACATGTGTCCGGAAACGCTTAATTTCCATGTTAGAGCTCATTTTAGTTTCTTCCACCTATGCTCAATGGAGCACGTTATCATGATTTCATACGGGATACTCTACCTGTGCTGCTAGAACATGTGCCTTTACAAGTACGACACAACATGTGGTTCATGCACGATGGAGCTCCTGCACATTTCTGTCGAAGTGTTCGTGCGCTTCTCAACAACAGATTCGGTGACCGATGGATTGGTAGAGGCGGACCAATTCGATGGCCTCTACGCTCTCCTGACCTCAACCCCCTTGACTTTCATTTATGGGGGCATTTGAAAGCTCTTGTCTACGCAACCCCGGTACCAAATGTAGAGACTCTTCGTGCTCGTATTGTGGACGGCTGTGATACAATACGCCATTCTCCAGGGCTGCATCAGCGCATCAGGGATTCCATGCGACGAAGGGTGGATGCACGTATCCTCGCTAACGGAGGACATTTTGAACATTTCCTGTAACAAAGTGTTTGAAGTCACGCTGGTACGTTCTGTTGCTGTGTGTTTCCATTCCATGATAAATGTGATCTGAAGAGAAGTAATAAAATGAGCTCTAACATGGAAAGTAAGCGTTTCCGGACACATGTCCACATAACATATTTTCTTTCTTCGTGTGTGAGGAATGCTTCCTGAAAGTTTGGCCAGACCTTTTTGTAACACCCTGTACAATTACTTCCTCACTCACAGGGTATATTATAAACTCTAGGGACCCTAGGCCGAGATTGTCTTTAACAGAGCGCATGATCTCCTTAATTTTCTTAGGAGGACGAAAAATCGGTCTTATACCTCGTCTAGGCAGGACTCTTCCCATTTTGCTGGAAATCGCGCCACAAAAAGGAAGAATCGCAATGAGTGTTTCATCCTGTGAGTATGCAGCATTTTCTCGTTTCCTTTTTTTGAAGAACGCTGCCTTTATATCGCGTGCACCATAGCCATTCTTTCGGAACACGTACTTCAGATGGTTAACCTCGTAACTTAAGCGGTCGTCGTCAGAAACAGTTTTTGCTATATATACCAGCGTGTTCGAAACGGCTCTCTTCTGAGCAGGATGATGGGAACTCTGTGCATTCTGGTATAAATCGGTATGCGTCGGCTTAGGATGTACAGAGTGGCCAAGACGCAGCTTGTATGGAGATGCACACAGAGATTGGCGGGGTTGCCTGAGCAGGCAGGTGCTGTGCCGGTTTCTTGCACAACGCGGAGCAGACAGACGGTCCGGGGGTGACCACGGAGTGGGGTCCGGCCGGCGCGGCGCAGCGCGGATGCGCTTCGTTAGCGTGCGGCGGTCACGCGCCGGCGGGGCCGCGGGCTGCGATTGGCCCATCCGCTGCCGCCGTCCACCGCCCTAATTGCGCCCACCCCCGCGCTCATTAGCCGTCGTCGTCAATTTGGCGCCGTCTGCGCATGCGCGGCGCAGCGCCTCAACCTGCCTGCGCGACCCTGAATCTGCCCTGCGCGTCCCGGCGTGCTCTGCTGGCGCAGCGATAACTTCTAGTACTTCCAACATTGCAGCGCAGTCAGCAATAGTGATGATGTAATACAGGGGTCTCCAAACTACGGCCCGCGGGCCGAAACCGGCCCGCGTTACCTGGCCGGACATCCCTGGTACCCGGCCCGCCAAATACACTCCTGGAAATTGAAATAAGAACACCGTGAATTCATTGTCCCGGGAAGGGGAAACTTTATCGACACATTCCTGGGGTCAGATACATCACATGATCACACTGACAGAACCACAGGCACATAGACACAGGCAACAGAGCATGCACAATGTCGGCACTAGTACAGTGTATATCCACCCTTCGCAGCAATGCAGGCGGCTATTCTCCCATGGAGACGATCGTAGAGATGCTGGATGTAGTCCTGTGGAACGGCTTGCCATGCCATTTCCACCTGCCGCCTCAGTTGGACCAGCGTTCGTGCTGGACGTGCAGACCGCGTGAGACGACGCTTCATCCAGTCCCCAAACATGCACAATGGGGGACAGATCCGGAGATCTTGCTGGCCAGGGTAGTTGACTTACACGTTCTAGAGCACGTTGGGTGGCACGGGATACATGCGGACGTGCATTGTCCTGTTGGAACAGCAAGTTCCCTTTCCGGTCTAGGAATGGTAGAACGATGGGTTCGATGACGGTTTGGATGTACCGTGCACTATTCAGTGTCCCCTCGACGATCACCAGTGGTGTACGGCCAGTGTAGGAGATCGCTCCCCACACCATGATGCCGGGTGTTGGCCCTGTGTGCCTCGGTCGTATGCAGTCCTGATTGTGGCGCTCACCTGCACGGCGCCAAACACGCATACGACCATCATTGGCACCAAGGCAGAAGCGACTCTCATCGCTGAAGACGACACGTCTCCATTCGTCCCTCCATTCACGCCTGTCGCGACACCACTGGAGGCGGGCTGCACGATGTTGGGGCGTGAGCGGAAGACGGCCTAACGGTGTGCGGGACCGTAGCCCAGCTTCATGGAGACGGTTGCGAATGGTCCTCGCCGATACCCCAGGAGCAACAGTGTCCCTAATTTGCTGGGAAGTGGCGGTGCGGTCCCCTACGGCACTGCGTAGGATCCTACGGTCTCGGCGTGCATCCGTGCGTCGCTGCTGTCCGGTCCCAGGTCGACGGGCACGTGCACCTTCCGCCGACCACTGGCGACAACATCGATGTACTGTGGAGACCTCACGCCCCACGTGTTGAGCAATTCGGCGGTACGTCCACCCGGCCTCCCGCATGCCCACTGTACGCCCTCGCTCAAAGTCCGTCAACTGCACATGCGGTTCACGTCCACGCTGTCGCGGCATGCTACCAGTGTTAAAGACTGCAATGGAGCTCCGTATGCCACGGCAAACTGGCTGACACAGACGGCGGCGGTGCACAAATGCTGCGCAGCTAGCGCCATTCGACGGCCAACACCGCGGTTCCTGGTGTGTCCGCTGTGCCGTGCGTGTGATCATTGCTTGTACAGCCCTCTCGCAGTGTCCGGAGCAAGTATGGTGGGTCTGACACACCGGTGTCAATGTGTTCTTTTTTCCATTTCCAGGAGTGTATTTGAGGTGGTACCTACATGACAACAATTGAGTTTCGAGGCCTATCGCGACCAATACACCGCGACATTGTCGGAGTTCTATCTTTACAAAGCGGAAGTTAGATACTCTTCAATATTGAGCCATTCGTACCTGTCTTGGAGACATGCGATCGTAGCCCACCAGCGCCCTTTTAATAGAAGCAGGGGCGATGCCCTTGAGCATTAGGCTCCAAATGTTATCGGACAAATTCTACATTCAAGGCATGGCCATTATGGACAGTTCCGTCTATCAAAGTTGTGGTGTCACCGCCAGACACCACACTTGCTAGGTGGTAGCCTTTAAATCGGCCGCGGTCCGCTAGTATACGTCGGACCCGCGTGTCGCCACTATCAGTGATTGCAGACCGAGCGCCGCCACACGGCAGGTCTAGAGAGATTTCCTAGCACTCGCCCCAGTTGTACAGCCGACTTTGCTAGCGATGGTTCACTGACAAATTACGCTCTCATTTGCCGAGACGATAGTTAGCATAGCCTTCAGCTACGTCATTTGCTACGACCTAGCAAGGCGCCATTATCATTTGCTATTTATCTTGTGATGCATGTACCGTCAGACCGATGTTCAATTTTGGATTAAAGTTAAGTATTCCAGAAGCTACGTACTATTTTTGCTAGTCTCTATTCCTCTAACTGTTCCAGACCTCACGCCAGCCTGCGTGAACTTAAACGCGTGCCTTTCGGCTTCCTCTCATAGTGGCTTGGCTGTATTGCCAAGTCACAACAAAAGTAGACACTGCATTTATCGACTGTGGATTGCATCCCACAGAAGGAATAAAGTGCCAGCCGTTCAAAAATGGTTCAAATGGCTCTGAGCACTATGGGACTCAACTGCTGAGGTCATTAGTCCCCTAGAACGTAGAACTAGTTAAACCTAACTAACCTAAGGACATCACACACATCCACGCCCGAGGCAGGATTCGAACCTGCGACCGTAGCGGTCTCGCGGTTCCAGACTGCAGCGCCAGAACCGCGCGGCCACTTCGGCCGGTTCGGCCGGCTGCCAGCCGTTTGTGCCAGCTTTGACACTTGGTCACCTGTCATACATTCTATACGGCGTTCAGCGCATCTACCTGTTTTTGAATGTGATCTTCAAACGCTCTGCTCCCAGATGCCAGTCAATTACTTAAGTACCACCTGGCTGGACAGTACTAATGTCAACGTTGGATTCAATCGTCTCGTTCAAGCGCAATGGCCGGGTTTTCTCTGTGTATATACCGATGGCTCCAAAATTCCGCAAGAAGAGTGTGTACAGGATGTGCTTTTTTCTGCCCTCAGATCCAGATCCGCAAAACCTTCAAACTGCCTACGAGCACTTCTATTTTTACGGCGGAGACAGTGGCAGTTTTGGAAGCACTTAAGTTTGTCTCTAGCACTTCCTTCCCCAGGACATTGATAGTGTGGTGTCACAGCCAGACACCACACGTGCTAGGTGGTAGCGTAAATCGGCCGCGGTCCTGTAGTACATGTCGGACCCGCGTGTCGCCACTGTGTGATCGCAAACCTAGCGCCACCACAAGGCAGGTCTCGAGAGACTGACTCGAACTCAGCCCCAGTTGTACGGACGACAGAGCTAGCGACTAGACGTACGAAGCCTTTCTCTCTCATTAGCCGAGAGACAGAATAGCCTTCAGCTAAGTTAATGGCTACGAACTAGCAAGGCGCCATTAGCCTTACAGTGATTGTAATTAAAGTCTCCTTTGTGCGATGTACCACAATGATTGATTAAAGATAAGTATTATACCAGCTACGTACTTTTCTTCATAGCATTAATTACGTATCCTGTTCCAGTACTTCACGCCCGTCTGCGTTAGTCTAGCGTGCCTTTTAAGCCACCTCTATCTACAAGGTGTTGGCCCAGCTGCCGACACATCAGATAGTATCTGACTCGCAAAGCGTTCTTAAAAACATTCAGTACAGTCGATGGAACAAAACAGCCAACAGTTATATCTTGGATATGATATCTGAATACATACGCAGCACACGCACGGGCCGGACGATCCATTTGTTGTGGGTACCTTCCCACTCTGGTATCGTCTATAATGATGAAGTTGATGCATTAGCCAAACAAGCGGCAACCTTAGGCACTGTCCTGGATCTGCACCTTCCTTATACAGACAGTCAAGGATCACGCAAGACAACAATGGCAGGAAATGTAGAACGTTTCTCAACAGACAAAAGGCGGTTATTACGCAGTGCTACAACCTCGGATCCCTTCACAGCCGTGGTTCATGAGGACACATCTCGACCGATCCACGATTTCTACCATCATAAGACTCAGCTTCAATCGTGCCTCTTTCCCACAACATCTACATCGGATCAACGTTTACAGTTCACCAGCATGTGAGCGTGATCCTGAGTCGGAAGCTGATGTCAACCACATCTTATTTATGTGTCCCAAATTTGACCGTGAACGGTTGGTCTTTCTGAAGACATTGCTGAGTATGGGCTACCATCTTCCTCAATCAGCTTCTCCTCTTTTGTGCACTAAAGACGTTCGTCTATATAAAGTGATCGTTAACTTCATCAAGAGTACTGGTTACAATCTGTAGGTTTTAATGGTGTACGTCAATTGTAAATATGTCTTGCTGATGAAGATATTTCAGAATTGGTGTGAATTGTAAGCCAAGACACTTTTAATTATTTTCCAAGTCAATTCAATTCAATTTTTAAAACATTATGTACAAAACTGTACCAGTTAAGATTTTTATTCTTGTAAATATGCATTTCTGTATTTGTTTATTCAATTATGTGTACATTGTCACTGTGTGTTGCCGATGGCTAAATTGGGTACACACTCGAAGGCCAAATAAACAAAAAAAAAAAAAACAAAAAGCGGAAGGTCATGGTTAAACTTGTGGCTATCCGCAATAAACAGATAGACCATTCTCCGTGCGATAGTGAAAAAAAGAAAGGAACGGGTGACAGACTAGTTTGGCGAAAACATTTTAAGTAAAAAAATTGCTTGCATTTTATTCTACTCACAAGTCTTTCAAATGGACGCCACTTCGGCGACTAGCCTTGGTAATCAATCATTATGGAAGATGCTTCTTAAGCGAGCTTTCACTTTCTTTTGATTACGTTGTAAAATACACATAGCAAGAAGGAAATTAAAAGAAAATACAATACCTGGTGTACATAATGATATTGGATATTTTAGTTGTAACTGATGCAGAAAATAACTGTAATTAATTTATATCTTAAAAACTGACAGTGTAACTGGAAAATAAAATTGTGCTATTTAATACTAGTAAAACTAGAGTAGCTGCCTGAACAAAATGCAATGAGTTTATTTTTAAGGTACTTTAATTACTAAATTAAATACTCTCAATTACACTGTAGTTCCACTAAAAAATACAGTGAAAATATTCACGTCGTGCTATACGTATTTCGATTTTCAGATTTTCCTTGTCTATTCGAATTCAAACTTTGAATTGGCCCACACTTCGTCGTCTCACCTACTAGTACAGCGCATGAAAGCACTAAAAAACTCGTGAGACACTCGCAACATAGACACAATGATGCAACAGAACTATCAAATATATGCTCTGGCTCTGCTACTCGCTACAAGACTACATAACTAAACTTATTGTTGCGCCGCTTGAAATAACAATGCGTTGACATACTCTGCCTCTGTTACGTCTCGCAGTAATAGTGTTGCTAACAATAATTTTGAGATTTCGTCAGCTTTGCAGGACGCTTTCGTGAAGATTTGCAGTGACATACTTTTTTTTTCAGTGAAATTCGCCAGAATAAAATACGCCAGAATTTCGGTCAGGTACGTCCACCAATCAAAATTATGTAATTAAATAAAAATCGTAGTTCGTTTCAGTGCTAGCCATTCCCACAACCTTAGATTTTTGCGATTTCATCTTTCCTTTAGCCTTACATTACGGTGACCATGGAGTGCTAGGGTGCTTTAATCCCACTAGGTACATCGTGGCCCTTATGACTTCGTGGAGGAGTCAATGTGGCCCGTGGACTAAAAAGTTTGGAGACCCCTGGTCTAATGCATAAGAAACTGTCAGCCTCTACTGAGGTAGGAAGGCCAACCTTTGCCGAGGTTTCGGCCCAAGTAATTGAGCCTTCTTCAGAGGCCCACCGCACGGCGTCCATGGAGACGAGGCGCTCGCCGGAGCTTAAGTCAAGTCTTGGTGGTGACTTAGTACCTATGTACCGCATCTTTAAAACATGAGTACGCCTATTCAGGCTGTTTTAGTTTTATTTCTAGACCATGCCATCGTAGACATATTTTAGAATCAGGTTTGTCTTCATCTACATCCATATTCCGCAAGCGACCTGACGGTGTGTGGCGGAGGGTACCTTGAGTACCTCTATCGGTTCTCCCTTCTATTCCAGTCTCGTATTGTTCGCGGAAAGAAGGATTGTCGGTATGCTTCTGTGTGGGCTCTAATCTCTCTGATTTTATCCTCATGGTCTCTTCGCGAGATATACGTAGGAGGGAGCAATATACTGCTTGACTCCTCGGTGCAGGTATGTTCTCGAAACTTTAACAAAAGCCCGTACCGAGCTGCTGAGCGTCTCTCCCGCAGAGTTTTCCACTGTAGTTTATCTATCATCTCCGTAACGCTTTCGCGATTACTAAACGATCCTGTAACGAAGCGCGCTGCTCTCCGTTGGATCTTCTCTATCTCTTCTATCAACCCTATCTGGTACAGATCCCACACTGCTGAGCAGTATTCAAGCAGTGGGCGAACAAGCGTACTGTAACCTACTTCCTTTGTTTTCGGATTGCATTTCCTTAGGATTCTTCCAATGAATCTCAGTCTGGCATCTGCTTTACCGACGATCAACTTTATATGATCATTCCATTTTAAATCACTCCTAATGCGTACTGCCAGATAATTTATGGAATTAACTGCTTCCAGTTGCTGACCTGCTATTTTGTAGCTAAATGATAAACGACAGTTCTTTCTATGTATTCGCAGCACATTACACTTGTCTACATTGAGATTCAACTGCCATTCCCTGCACCATGCGTCAATTTTTTGCAGATCCTCCTGCATTTCAGTACAATTTTCCATTGTAACAACCTCTCGATACACCACAGCATCATCAGCAAAAAGCCTCAGTGAATTTCCGATGTCATCCACAAGGTCATTTATATACACTCCTGGAAATTGAAATAAGAACACCGTGAATTCATTGTCCCAGGAAGGGGAAACTTTATTGACACATTCCTGGGGTCAGATACATCACATGATCACACTGACAGAACCACAGGCACATACACACAGGCAACAGAGCATGCACAATGTCGGCACTAGTACAGTGTATATCCACCTTTCGCAGCAATGCAGGCTGCTATTCTCCCATGGAGACGATCGTAGAGATGCTGGATGTAGTCCTGTGGAACGTCTTGCCATGCCATTTCCACCTGGCGCTTCAGTTGGACCAGCGTTCGTGCTGGACGTGCAGACCGCGTGAGACGACGCTTCATCCAGTCCCAAACATGCTCAATGGGGGACAGATCCGGACGGATCCAACGGCGCCAAACACGCATACGACCATCATTGGCACCAAGGCAGAAGCGACTCTCATCGCTGAAGACGACACGTCTCCATTCGTCCCTCCATTCACGCCTGTCGCGACACCACTGGAGACGGGCTGCACGATGTTGGGGCGTGAGCGGAAGACGGCCTAACGGTGTGCGGGACCGTAGCCCAGCTTCATGGAGACGGTTGCGAATGGTCCTCGCCGATACCCCAGGAGCAACAGTGTCCCTAATTTGCTGGGAAGTGGCGGTGCGGTCCCCTACGGCACTGCGTAGGATCCTACGGTCTTGGCGTGCATCCGTGCGTCGCTGCGGTCCGGTCCCAGGTCGACGGGCACGTGCACCTTCCGCCGACCACTGGCGACAACATCGATGTACTGGGGAGACCTCACGCCCCACGTGTTGAGCAATTCGGCGGTACGTCCACCCGGCCTCCCGCATGCCCACTATACGCCCTCGCTCAAAGTCCTTCAACTGCACATACGGTTCACGTCCACGCTGTCGCGGCATGCTACCAGTGTTAAAGACTGCGATGGAGCTCCGTATGCCACGGCAAACTGGCTGACACTGACGGCGGCGGTGCACAAATGCTGCGCAGCTAGCGCCATTCGACGGCCAACACCGCGGTTCCTGGTGTGTCCGCTGTGCCGTGCGTGTGATCATTGCTTGTACAGCCCTCTCGCAGTGTCCGGAGCAAGTATGGTGGGTCTGACACACCGGTGTCAATGTGTTCTTTTTTCCATTTCCAGGAGTGTATATCGTGAATAGCAGCGGTCCTACGACACTGCCCTGCGGCACACCTGAAATCACTGTTACTTCGGAAGACGCCTCTCCATTGAGAATGACATGCTGCGTTCTGTTATCTAGGAACTCTTCAATCCAATCACACAATTGGTCTGATAGTCCATATGCTCTTACTTTTTTCATTAAACGACTGTGGGGAACTGTATTTTCTGAAGAAGGCCCAATTACTTGGTCTGAGGCCTAGGTGGAGGATGGTTTCAGGGCCGCAATCGAGGCTGATAGTTTCTTATATATCAACGATAACTCTTTTGGACCGATACTCTCTCGACTTAACGGTTTGTTTACTCGTGAAGAGAACTAGCTGTGATGAGGCAGGTTCTGTCTTGGTCAGCCTTTGATGAGCGAAACAAGATCTGCTCGATCAACTTAGGCAAATGCAGGCGGGTGACATTTCCGATACAGCCGGTATTTCGACAGGTGAACAGCCCTATCATTTTCAAAAGATCAGTGGAGCAATAGCTCCCTGTGTAAGAAAGTTTAAACTCTCTATAGGTGGGGCTACGCACCCCCAAGAAGGGACGTCGAACAGATGTACAGAACTATAGACCTATATTTCTAACGTCGATCAGTTGTAGAATTTTGGAACACGTATTATGTTCGAGTATAATGACTTTTCTGGAGACTAGAAATCTGCTCTGTAGGAAATGCGGTTGTGAAATTGAGGGAATGGAAACAACAGGAGAGGACGTGAGAATGATACAGAATGTAAGGTCGAAAGTACGGCTACGCCTGTGACCCACAATATTACGGTTTCGAAAAAGACGATCGTGTGAAACCCAGCTCGCGCTACTCGTCCACGAGACTCAGAGGGCCATAGACACGGGTTCCCAGGTAGATGCCGTGTTTCTTGACTTCCGCAAGGCGTTTGATACCGTTCTCCACAGTCGTTGAATGAACAAAGTAAGAGCATATGCACTATCAGACCAATTGTGTGATTGGATTGAAGAGCTATTAGATAACACAATGCAGCATGTCATTCTCAATGGAGTGAAGTCTTCCGAAGTAAGAGTGATTTCAGGTGTGGCGCAGGGGAGTGTCGTAGGACCGTTGCTATTCACAATGTACATAAATGATCTTGTAGGTGACATCGGAAGTTCACTGAGGCTTTTTGCTGATGATGCTGTAGTATAGCAAGAACTTGTAACAATGGATAATTGTACTGAAATGCAGGAGGATCTGCAGCGAATTGTCGCGTGGTGCAGGAAATGGCAATTGAATCTCAATGTAGACAAGCATAATGTGCTGCGAATACATAGACAGAAAGATCCTTCATCATTCAGCTATAATATAGCAGGTCAGCAACTGGAAGCAGTTAATTCCATAAATTATCTGGGAGTACGCATTAGGAACGATTTAAAATTGAATGACCATATAAAATTAATCGTCCGTAAAGCAGATGCCAGACTAAGATTCATTGGAAAAATCCTAAGGAAATGCAATCCGAAAACAAAAGAAGTAGGTAACAAAAAATGGTTCAAATGGCTATGAGCACTATGGGACTTAAATTCTGAGGTCATCAGTTCCCTAAAACTTAGAACTACTTAAACCTAACTAACCTAAGGACATCACACACATCCATGCCCGAGTCAGGATTCGAACCTCCGCGGTTTCTGACTGTAGCGCCTACAACCGCTCGGCCACCCTGGCCGGCGAACTAGCTTACAGTACGCTTGTTCGCCCCCCTGCTTGAATACTGCTCACCGGTGTGGGATCCGTACCAGATAGGGTTGACAGAAGAGATAGGAAAGGTCCGCGCGCTTCGTTACAGGATCATTTAGTAATCGCAAAAGCGTTACGGAGATGATAGATGAACTCCAGTGGAAGACTCTGCAGGAGAGACGCTCAGTAGCTCGGTGCGGGCTTCTGTTGAAGTTTCGAGAACGTACCTTGACCGAGGAGTCAAGCAGTACATTGCTCCCTCCTACGTATATCTCGCGAAGAGAGCATGAGGATAAAATCAGAGAGATTGGAGCTCACACAGAGGCATACCGACAATGTTTCTTTCCACGAACAATATGAGACTGGAATAGAAGGGAGAACCGATAGCGGTACTCAAGGTACCCTCCGCCACACACCGTCAGGTGGCTTGCCGAGTATGGTTGTAGATTCAGTAGATGTAGAAGAATCATAATATGGCGTACGCAGAAAAGCGCGGGTGGTTAACCCCCTCCCACCGAGACACACACACACACACACACACACACACACACACACACACACACACCGTAAACAACTAGCTCCAATACCAATCCAAAGATGTCCGATGTCAGAGGTTATGGATAGTGAATAATAATGAGTCCAGTTTGCCGCCACTGGCGGCTTCAGTAAGCCAGTCCTGACACTGTTACTACGTTCGAACTGCGACATGATCAAGTAATGTTATATTGTGAGACTCCCGACACTTGATAAGTAAAGCTGTGTGTAAACAGTAGGCAACGTCCGCGATTGTCAGTGGACGTCGATTTGCGAACTATGTGCATGACATGAGGCGGAAGTAGGATGTAGTCCTTTATGTGCGGCCTCTGTGGCGTCTGACCGTCGCTGTGATGCACGAATAGGACCATTTGAAAGATGTTTGGCGAAAGCATAACAGAGTCCATTATGTACTCCCTCTATGGCACCTGACCATAGCTGACATAAGAAAGGGCAGTGGCTTTACAGTGTGGTGCCCTCTGTATGTATGACTTGGTACATATCTACCAGCGTACAAGGCAGAAATAAAGCGAGACTCACTGACTATGGCACTGAGATGCTAAAACACGTCACCCCCCCCCTAAAAAAAGAAACTACCACGTTCATTGGGTGAGTACCGGGCGTGAGTCGTGCTTGGGTAGCCCAGTTGGTAGAGCACTTGCCCGCGAAAGGCAAAGGTCCCGAGTTCGAGTCTCGGTCGGGCACACAGTTTTAATCTGCCAGGAAGTTTCATATCAGCGCACACTCCGCTGCAGAGTGAAAATCTCATTCTGGAAACATCCCCCAGGCTGTGGCTAAGCCATGTCTCCGCAGTATCCTTTCTTTCAGGAGTACTAGTTCTGGAAGGTTCGCAGGAGAGCTTCTGTAAAGTTTGGAAGGTAGGAGACGAGGTACTGGCAGAAGTAAAGCTGTGAGTACCGGGCGTGAGTCGTGCTTCGGTAGCTCAGTTTGTAGAGCACTTGCCCGCGAAAGGCAACGGTCCCGAGTTCGAGTCTCGGTCGGGCACACAGTTTTAATCTGCCAGGAAGTTTCATATCAGCGCACACTCCGCTGCAGAGTGAAAATCTCATTCTGGAAACATCCCCCAGGCTGTGGCTAAGCCATGTCTCCGCAGTATCCTTTCTTTCAGGAGTACTAGTTCTGGAAGGTTCGCAGGAGAGCTTCTGTAAAGTTTGGAAGGTAGGAGACGAGGTACTGGCAGAAGTAAAGCTGTGAGTACCGGGCGTGAGTCGTGCTTCGGTAGCTCAGTTTGTAGAGCACTTGCCCGCGAAAGGCAACGGTCCCGAGTTCGAGTCTCGGTCGGGCACACAGTTTTAATCTGCCAGGAAGTTTCATATCAGCGCACACTCCGCTGCAGAGTGAAAATCTCATTCTGGAAACATCCCCCAGGCTGTGGCTAAGCCATGTCTCCGCAGTATCCTTTCTTTCAGGAGTACTAGTTCTGGAAGGTTCGCAGGAGAGCTTCTGTAAAGTTTGGAAGGTAGGAGACGAGGTACTGGCAGAAGTAAAGCTGTGAGTACCGGGCGTGAGTCGTGCTTCGGTAGTTCAGTTGGTAGAGCACTTGCCCGCGAAAGGCAACGGTCCCGAGTTCGAATCTCGGTCGGGCACACAGTTTTAATCCGCCAGGAAGTTTCATATCAGCGCACACTCCGCTGCAGAGTGAAAATCTCATTCTGGAAACATCCCCCAGGCTGTGGCTAAGCCATGTCTCCGCAGTATCCTTTCTTTCAGGAGTACTAGTTCTGGAAGGTTCGCAGGAGAGCTTCTGTAAAGTTTGGAAGGTAGGAGACGAGGTACTGGCAGAAGTAAAGCTGTGAGTACCGGGCGTGAGTCGTGCTTCGGTAGCTCAGTTGGTAGACCACTTGCCCGCGAAAGGCAACGGTCCCGAGTTCGAATCTCGGTCGGGCACACAGTTTTAATCCGCCAGGAAGTTTCATATCAGCGCACACTCCGCTGCAGAGTGAAAATCTCATTCTGGAAACATCCCCCAGGCTGTGGCTAAGCCATGTCTCCGCAGTATCCTTTCTTTCAGGAGTACTAGTTCTGGAAGGTTCGCAGGAGAGCTTCTGTAAAGTTTGGAAGGTAGGAGACGAGGTACTGGCAGAAGTAAAGCTGTGAGTACCGGGCGTGAGTCGTGCTTCGGTAGCTCAGTTGGTAGACCACTTGCCCGCGAAAGGCAACGGTCCCGAGTTCGAATCTCGGTCGGGCACACAGTTTTAATCCGCCAGGAAGTTTCATATCAGCGCACACTCCGCTGCAGAGTGAAAATCTCATTCTGGAAACATCCCCCAGGCTGTGGCTAAGCCATGTCTCCGCAATATCCTTTCGTTCAGGAGTGCTAGTTCTGCTAGGTTCGCTGGAGAGCTTCTGTAAAGTTTGGAAGGTAGGAGACGAGGTACTGGCAGAAGTAAAGCTGTGAGTACCAGGCGTGAGTCGTGCTTCGGTAGCTCAGTTGGTAGAGCACTTGCCCGCGAAAGGCAACGGTCCCGAGTTCGAGTCTCGGTCGGGCACACAGTTTTGATCTGCCAGGAAGTTTCATACCACGTTCATTGTTCACCGAGCAGGATCATCGAAAATAGGCAGCATTGCAGGTTGGGACAGGTGGAGAAAGCTACATCAGGAGTGATTAAGTCTCAGCTGGCACGGCGAATACGCTTCTGTAATTTATCTGAAGAAAAAAAAAAAGCATGCACTCTGTTTGTGGAACAGGGACATGCACATAAGGCGACCTTTACGTCAGCAGATAGTGACTTGAAACTTCTCATGCTTTATCGACGGCTTTGATCTTGTAGGAGGTGCAGTTCCGTACTCTCAACGATAATTTCGCACACAGGTGCACTTCATCGCACCTGTTGAAGACGATAACGAAAAAACGGCTTTTGTTGCTGTCTTACAGTGCTCCCGACTCTACGCACACAGGGTAGTGAAAAGGCGAACTAGAGAGCTGTACGGCAACCAGAAGATCCAGCAGCGTGCTGCTGACGCCGTGGTTAGCTTTTATTTCGGACGAGCAAGATAAAATTCATTCGAAGTTTTTATCTTCATTCGTGTAGAGAATATGGTATTGTGAAATCGGATGAAGCGGGTTAAAACGTGCTGTAATTATATCGATGCATCTCTAACCGAAGAAGGATGCGCAGAATCTTACGAGAATGTTATTACGACACGTGTGGCAATAGATGGGGCCCTTGAAGTGCACAACAATTTCTTTGTCCGTCGAAAGATACAGTAACCTACCAGCTGACTTGTCTGCGTTGGATGTGTCAACGGACTAGTTGGCGGGCAGTGCTTGTAACCTACGAGTACCAACATGCTGTTCAAGTTTGAATTACATTCTGAAAAATGTGCTGAATAAATGTCCTCTTCTACATAAAGTTTTAGATGCATGAAATTATTTATAACGCTATTTGTCTAAAGTTTTAAAAGGAATAAAGCCACTTCACGGATAGGTACAAGTAACTTTCGCAACAGAAGAAAAGCGGGTACGAATCAATATCTGAATGAATTCTGTAACCGTATTAAGACTGACTATGTCATCTTTGCCCAGAACAAACCGCTAAGGACAAACAAGTGAAATTTGGAGAAGGTGTGGATCTTATATTGCAGCCATCGCCTGAGGGAATTCCAACCCTAAGGATAAGAAATAGGGGATGAAGAGTTTTTATGAAAAAATGTCGCTATTAAGACAGTTTTGAAGCTAGGCTTACGAAAATTGGTATTTGGTTCCTCAGTCGCAGATAAAGAGGTACATGCTTCAGAATTTTTTGAAAATTCGACCACTGAAATAGCAGGTGAAAGAATTTTTTTGAAAATTAATAATTACTGAAGAACTAGTAAAAAAATTTTAAGGCTATATCCACAGCTGTTGGATTTCATTTCGAGGTTAGAAAAAAAAACCGCATGTTTCAGTGCTTCTAAAAATTCAACCCCTAAGGGAACGCAATGGGGGATGAAAATTTTTTAGAAAATATTTCGTTACCTTAAAAAGATTTTAAAGCTAAATTTATGAAAATGGTAATTCAGTTCTCCGTTAGATACGAAGAAATATTTGTTAGGGGATAAAAGTTGGAAATATCTCCACAAGAACGCAAAAAGCATAATTAACAAAAACTTTTTGACTCCAAAACGCGATTCTGGTAGCTTGTCAGAAGTGCAGTCCATTCGGTCAGAAGTAAAGACAATTTCATGTTTCTACGGCCTTGCTTAGCTTGAAAAGCTTAAGAGGGGTTGCAGATTGTGAACTACAGTAAAAATAGATTAAATAAAAGCAAGAAAATCTCTGCAGGGCATGCAGTCTAAGCGAGCGAAGCAGCGGGCACTAAGCTGGTAAGTTCACAAACCAATTTTAAGAATATGTGGGTAACACACCTTGTAAGCAAGTTACGTTCAGTGAGCTTGTAAGACTCAATCTATTAGGCTAACTCTCCCAATTTAGAACTCTGAAATCTAAAGACTCATACCAATCACACCCGTGTGTCAGGCGAATTGCCATCAGCTCTGTTTGCAGCTTCCGATGTTGGCTTAACTTCTGACATGAAAAACACGTAGAGCAATAGCCGAAGCATACCCCTGATTGCAGTTTCTAGAAATGTATATACTGATTATAATAATAGTGACTAACCAATACTCGTCTCCCTGTTGAAGGCAGAAAGTCGGAAATTTTAGGTGTCGTAATGCTGCAGAGGTCACGAATTGCACGTATTATCGTGAAAATAGTGCAATCGTTAAATAATGGCACAGGATTACGAATAAAATTCAAAAACTTCGATTCAAGTGATTATTATTTCATCTAAGCCGCAGTCATTGCTACCAAAATTTAGAATCGTCTGTGGATGAAGCATGTGGCGTGAAAGATCGCCACAAAAGAAAGAACTGAAGAACAAGATTTCGACAGTCATTAGAAACTACTGGAAACCTTTTACTAGATGAGGGTGCGACGAATTCGACAGGCCTAGTGTTCGAATTGAATGATGGGAACCCAATTCTGTACCATGGTTTGAAAACTAACCACAACGCCGGAAAACGAACATTAAGTTTGTACATGGATAAATCGATAACACCCGACAGCGAACACTACGTTTGAGCGCCCATAAATGCACGTTACGTTAGAGACCATCAAATGTTAATATACAGTTTAAAAGTACTTCAATGCAACGTTATAACATTATTCATCCATCACAACACCGCTGCAGCCAGAAAAGAACATTTAAAATGAACATAAACAGTTTCAACTGCAAGAAAAAATTATTTTTGTGGTTACTGGTTTCGGTCAGTTACTGACCATCTTCAGACCGTATACCATGTTGGTAGGCTGTGGCGATGAACGGAGCAGGCATAGCGAACTCCACGAACGTCATGTGTGTGAACGGAGCAAGCGTTACGAACTCCACTATCGGCAGCTGCAGTTGACGTTCGTGGAGTTTGTAATGCCTGCTCCGTTCACCTCCTACCGCCTACCAACTTGGTACGAGATCTGAAGATGTTCGGTATCTGGTCGAAACCGGTAACCACAGAAATAAAGGTTTCTTGCGCTCGAGATTTTGTGTTCATTTTAAAGTACAAAGAAAAACCGCAGGAAAGATCAGACTAGAGTCTACTCGCACCGTGGCGTTGGAACAGCCAGTTCGCACCGGAACAGGCGGTCGCATTCGCTTCCCATTGGCTATCTCAACTGGTCGCCGAAGTGAGATAATCCTTCTAAGTTGGTCAAGACTGTGATACTTGCAGAAATAGAGTGCTCGGTACAGAAACATGTTAACACTGTATCTGCGATTTAGAGTATGCGGAAAAAGAACAGTTCCGGAAGTCGCCATTTAGACATGCAACTTCCGCGCTCTTTTCGACTGAGCTAGCCAGGCACGATTCACGACGCACTCTGACAGGTTTACTTCTGTCACTACCTCTGTCCTACTTCTCATACTTCGCAAAACATGACCAGCACACTTCCTTCCTGGAAGAAAAGGTGTTTTCGATTTATGAGAAATGGTTTATCCACACCTTAGGGGAAGAAAGGACTGCCTGCAGTGCTAGTTCCTCTAGTTTTACAAAGGAAATCATCTGAAGGCTGAAAAGTGGTTCAGAAGTAGTGGTGGAAGTGAAGGTCATCAGTTGTGCCTGTTTCGCTGAATTGGTAAGAACAGCACTGCCCGGATTAGGCAAGAGCCCCACCTTAAGTCCCGGTCCATTACACAGTTCTGATCTGCCAGAAAGTGCAGCGCAGAATGAGAGATTCGTCCTGGAAATTACAATGTAGACCACAGTGCCAATAATAGTCTTCGGAATGGGAGGCTAACAGGGCTATTAACAGTTGTACGTGGTATCCCAATATCCTCACAAGGGAACCTCCCTATCGCACCCCCCTCAGATTTAGTTATGTCACGGTGGATCGGCCTTGAAAAACTGAACACAGATCAATTGAGAAAACAGAAAGAAGTTGTGTGGAACTGTGAAAAAATAAGCAAAATATACAAACTGAGTACTTCATGGGAAGATAGGCAACATCAAGGACAGTGAGAACGTAGGAGCGCCGTCGTCTCGTGGTAACGTGAGCAGCTGCGGAACGAAAGGTCCTTGGTTCAAATTTTCCATCGAGTGAAAAGTTTAATTTTTTATTTTCAGTTCATGTGACAAACTCTTATGTTTTCATCACTTCTTTGGGAATGATTATCACATCCACAAGAGAACCTAAATCGGGCAAGGTAGAAGAATCTTTTTACCCATTCGCCAAGTGTACAAGTTAGGTGGGTCGACAACATATTCCTGTCATGTGACGCACATGCCGTCACCAGTGTCGTATAGAATATATCAGACGTGTTTTCCTGTGGAGGAATCGGTTGACCTATGACCTTGCGATCAAATGTTTTCGGTTCCCATTGGAGAGGCACGTCCTTTCGTCTACTAATCGCACGGTTTTGCGATGCGGTCGCAAAACACAGACACTAAACTTATTACAGTGAACAGAGACGTCAGTGAACGAACGAACAGATAATAACTATGCAAAAATAAAGAAAGTAAACTTTTCACTCGAGGGAAGACTTGAACCAAGGACCTCTCGTTCTGCAGCTGCTCACGCTACCACGGGACCACGGCGCTCCTGAGCTCATATTGTCCATGATGTTGCCTATCTTGCGCATGGACTACTCTGTTTGTGTATTTTGCTTATTTTTTTATAGTTCCACACAACTTCTTCCTGTTTTCTCGATTGATCTGTGTTCAGTTTATCAAGGCCTATCCACTGTGCCAACTTATAACTAAATCTGAGGGGGGTGCGATGGGGAGGTTCCCTTGTCAGTATAGGACATTGTTTAAGAGACGGGGAACTTCCTTCAGGTTGGACCGTTACTGAAGCACCATTGTCGAAGAAAGGCGTCAGTGTTTCTATGGCTATTCGTTCACCTTGAGCTATCAAAACAGGGACTAAGTTTGCCTAAACATGCAGTAGTTTTCCTGTCTTCCAGAATGAGGGGTCTTTGCCACGGCGTGATAAGACAGTTTTCCGTGTTGCCGTGATTCGTGGTAATCGCGAGCACTTACGTTCTCCATTTTTATTTTCGTAGCTGTTGCAAGAGGACCTTCATAAACGAGGCGTGATCTTCTGATGGTTCCTTAGCGACTGTACGTACGAGGGCTATTCCGAAAGTAAGGTCCGATAGGTCGCGACATGGAAACCACGGTAAAAATCAAAAATGTTTTATTTGCAACAGTTAGATACACCTTGCAGCTACTTATCTCCATAGTCGCCGACCCGACTTAGACGTGTATCGTAGCGTTGTACCAACTTTCCCATAGCCTCGCTATAGAAGGCAGCCGCCAGTGCTCTCCGCCAATTCTCTACGCTGGCCTACGGCTCGTTGTCTTGTGCCGAAATGTTGTCTTCATAACCAGCGGTTCATGTGACCTGAGCTGAAACTCAGAGGGAGACAATTACGGGCTGTATTGTGGGTAATCTCACATTTCCATTTGAAAACGATGCAGGAGCATCTTCATTGCCCCTGCAGAATGCGGCTGAGAATTGTCTTGAAGACGAAACAGCACGACAGTTATGTAATGTTAGCTGCATAGCTTCAGGGGAAATTTCTCACCAGGCCCCCGTACTTGGCGGCAGACACTATTTTCTAGACATCTTTACGCACTCACTGCGAGCTCAGAAATGAGAAGAGCGACGTGATGCTAACTGGGGTTATACTAGAGACACTACCCAACACATCTGTGCAAAGCTTTATCGGAATTTCATAGTCGTTTCCATTTCGTGACCGATCGGACCATACTTTCGGAATAGCCCTCGTATTTATACCAGAGCACAGGTTTCGGGCAGGAGTTACTTCCGCAGTGATCTCTCTTGTGATGTCTCTTCTAACAAAGAATGCATTCTAGAAGTAATTGTTGCGTAAAATCACCACGAAAGATGATAATGAGGTAGTAAAAAAAGCAATTCTAGAAATGGGCAGAAACTGTTATCAGCGGATACAGAACAGCTTCGCAATATGTGGGTACGTCTACTTCTCTCATTTTATTGCACTTTTCATCAAAGTGAAGATTTCAGGCTACTCAGTACGTTTACATTAGAAATTCATGTACTTCACCCTACTTAAATACAAAAAGTACAACGCAACATACGGCACGTCAGTGAAAATAGCTTTAAGTCTGCTTAATTATACTCCAATTACTTAATCCAGAAAAAAAAAAGACAAGCACTTGCCTTCCAGTTATCGACCCATCTCGCTTACCAGCTGTGTCTGTAAAGTGATGGAGCGAATGGTTAACTCTCGATTGGTTTGGCTGCTCGAGTCTCGACGCCTCCTTACCAATGTACAATGTGGATTTCGTAGGCGCCGGTCTGCTGTTGACCATCTGGTTACCTTGTCGACTTTTATTATGAATAACTTCTTGCGGAAGCGCCCGACCGCGGCTGTGTTCTTTGATTTGGAGAAGGCTTACGACACCTGTTGGAGGGCGGGCATTCTCCGCACCATGCATACATGGGGCCTTCGCGGTCGCCTCCCTCTTTTTATTCGTTCCTTTTTAATGGATCGACAGTTCAGAGTACGTGTGGGTTCTGTCCTGTCAGACACCTTTCGCCAGGAGAATGGGGTGCCACAGGGCTCAGTTTTGAGCGTCGCTCTCTTCGCCATAGCGATCAATCCAATAATGGATTGCCTCCCAGCTGATGTATCAGGCTCCCTTTTCGTGGACGATTTTACCATCTATTGCAGCGCGCAGCGTACGTGTTTCCTGGAGCGCTGTCTTCAGCGTTCTCTTGACTGTCTTTACTCCTGGAGTGTCGCCAATGGCTTCCGTTTTTCTGCCGAGAAGACGGTCTGTATTAACTTCTGGCGCTACAAAGAGTTTCTCCCACCGTCTTTACGACTCGGTCCCGTTGCTCTCCCATTCGTGGAGACAACAAAATTTTTAGGTCTTACATTTGACAGGAAACTTAGTTGGTCTCCACATGTGTCTTATTTGGCTGCCCGTTGTACCCGTTCTCTCAATGTCCTCCGTGTTCTCAGTGGTATGTCGTGGGGAGCGGATCGAACCGTCCTACTTCGCCTATATCGGTCGATCGTCCGCTCCAAGCTGGATTATGGGAGCTTCGTATACTCCTCTGCACGGCCATCCATGTTACGCCGCCTCAACTCCATACAACATCGGGGTTTACGACTTGCGATCGGAGCGTTTTATACTAGTCCCGTCGAGAGTCTTCATGCTGACGCTGGTGAGTTGCCACTCACCTACCGGCGCGATATACTGCTTTGTCGGTATGCCTGTCGGCTACTGGCAATGCCCGACCACCCGTCTTATCGTTCCTTTTTTGATGACTCTCTCGACAGTCAATACGGGTTGTATGTCTCCGCCCTGCTACCCCCTGGAGTTCGCTTTCGTCGCCTCCTTCAACACCTTAATTTTTCACTCCCTGCCACCTTTCGAGTGGGCGAGAGCCACACGCCACCTTGGCTCCAGGCTCAGGTTCGCGTCCACCTTGAACTCTGCTCGCTCCCGAAGGAGGTTACCCCCGATTCAGTCTACCACTCCCGTTTTGTCGAACTTCGTTCGAAGTTCATTAATATGACCTTCATTTATACTGATGGCTCTAAGACCAATGACGGGGTCGGGTGTTCTTTTATTGTCGGGGCACAAAGTTTCCAATATCGGCTCCATGGCCATTGTTCGGTCTTCACAGCTGAGCTCTTTGCCCCCTACCAGGCTGTCCTTTACATCTGCCGCCACCGACATTCTGCGTATGTCATCTGCTCCGATTCCCTGAGCGCTATCCAGAGCCTCGGTGATCCGTACCCGGTTCACCCTTTCGTGCACCGGATCCAACGCTCTCTTCAGCAGCTGGTGGACGTCGGTTCTCCGGTTAGCTTTATGTGGGTTCCTGGCCATGTCGGTATCCCTGGGAACGAAGCTGCAGATGCCGCGGCCAAGGCTGCGGTCCTCCAGCCTCGCACAGCTTCTTGTTGTGTCCCTTCGTCAGATTGTAGCAGGGTAATTTGTCGGCGCATTGTCTCGCTGTGGCATGCCGATTGGGCTGCACTTCCAGACAACAAGCTTCGGGCCTTGAAAGCTCTTCCCGTGGCTTGGACGTCCTCCTCACGCCCTTCTCGGCGGGAGGAGGTAGTTTTGGCCCGGTTGCGAATTGGCCACTGCCGGTTCAGCCATCGCCATCTGCTGACGGCTGCGCCGGCGCCGTTCTGGCCATGTGGGCAATTGCTGACGGTCCGCCACATTTTAACGTCATGTCCGGATTATAACACCCTGCGTCTCGATCTTGGCCTGCCATGTACTGTAGAAGCCATTTTAGCGGATGACCCACGAGCAGCTGCTCGCGTTCTTAATTTTATCAGTTTGACAACCCTCTCAAAGGACATTTGATTATGCTGTTTTCTTTTTTAATCCTATGCCTGTCAGTATGTCTTTCATCGTGTTTTCCGTTTCGTTGCTGTTTTAAACTTGTGACTCGCGGTGCATTCCTAAAGTAGTCTGAGCGCTAATGACCTTTCACGTTGTGCGCCCTAAAACCACAAAAAAAAAAAAAAAATCCAGAAAAAGCAAGTAACTTACCGTTCAATGTCACCGATATAACATTCCTAGTGAATAAGATTTTTTTCTATGACGCCCAACGAAGAATCAAGAACAGTCGGAAACCGCAACAACGGTTAAATACCAACTTCAAACGAGAAGACAGTTGAGAGACCTGAAGTTTAAGAATTGTATGAAAAGATTAAATTATCTTCCCCCGTTTCCACCCACTTACTAGTGTTTCTACACATATGTGATAATGAAAATTAATTACGATATTTGTAAAAAGAAAAGCCAATGTATATCGGCAGAAAGGCGCCACACTTTCGTTCTACATGCCGCATTTTCATATCAAGGCAATACGAGGAAATTCATTACCTTCATTGTGCACAGAATATTCACTTTTTTACTGTCCCACTCAACTGTCAAATAGATGGAGACAGATTATAGCAGTGACGTGGATCGTGAGCTCGTATCTGGCGTTGGGTAGTTTCGCTAGAGGTCAGTAAGGATGCTGTATCATTACTCTCCCGAACTCCTGAGCATCTAAGCCGGCCGCGGTGGCCGAGCGGTTCTAAGCGCTTCAGTCCAGAACCACGCGACTGATACGGTCGCAGGTTCGAATCCTATTTCGGGCATGGATGTGTGTGATGTCCTTAGGTTTGTTAGGTTTAAGTAGTTCTAAGTTCTAGGGGACTGATGACCTCAGAAGTTAAGCCCCATAGTGATCAGAGCCATTTGGTCCATTTTGAACGTGAGCATATACGCAAATGATGTGGGCTTTCAACGTTTAACACCATACAGAAGGCAGAATTCGCTGCGGAAAATAGAGTATCACAAGAATAGTCATTTGCCATTTCGTCCAATTAAAGAAAAGCGCCTCTCTGGATTATCCTCATAACATCGGAAATGTTTTAGAACTAGTTCGGTGCCACTATGATACATTGTGCTCATCTTGGGAACAACTCAAAAAACTGGCTGAATGTTTGTTATTACGATTCAAATCATGTAAGATACATTTAATGAATAACACTCCGAATATATTGAATTTTGAAATCCGATGAGATGTTTATAAAAATATATGTAAAGACCACGAAAACCGTTCTGAATGAGAAATGATTATTAAAATGAAATGAATACCCTTAGCTGCACACAGGCGTTGATATAAGTCAACGAGGACAGTTGAAAATGTGTGCCCCGACAGGGATTCGAACCCGGGATCCCCTGCTTACATGGCAGGCGCTCTATCCATTTTTTCCCCCAATATAGAATCGTTGCGTTTGGTCCCGTGTGTGTGTGTGTGTGTGTGTGTAGAAATGATTATCACATCGTGCGTGAGAGCATCAGTGAGTGCTACAAACCAACAATTAACAGAGGAAAGAATTTATGTTTCGCGATTTTACGACTGTACAGAATCTGGATCGTAGACACAGACCGAATTTTAATCTGTCGGCTGTGCTCTGTCTGCCTTAGATTTAAGTGTCGGAATGACACGAGAGAGTCAGTTTGGATCAAAAATTCGTGAACAAGTAACGTAAAAAAATTTATATTTGTCTAGAGAGAACAACATCATTTGCAAAGGTGGAAAAAACTTCCACATTTGCACTTTCAATACGTATTATTTGGCATATGAAGGTCTGCATCTACATCGATATTCTGCAAATCAGACTTACGTGCCTGGGCGAGGGTTCATCGAACCGCCTCCACAATAATCCTGTATTATTCCAATCTCGAAGAGCGTGCGGGAAGAACGAACAGCAATATCTTTCCGCGCGACCTCTGATTTCCCTTATTTTATTATAATGATCGTTTCTCCCTACGTACGAGGTGCGGCTAGAAAAAAACCGGACTGATGCTGGAAAAAACATTTATTTACAATTATTTACAATTTCGTGTTATCTCCTTCAATGTACTCTCCTCCTCGGTCTCTACACCGCTCCATACGAATTTTCCACTGTTCATAGCAATGCTGCAGATCATTTTCGGTAAGTCCATACATTACTTCCGGCGCTTTTTCTTTTACTGCTTCAACAGTCTCAAATCTAGTTCCTTTCAAAGCTGACTTGACTTTAGGGAAAAGAAAAAAGTCACAGGGGGCCAAATCAGGTGAGTAGGGTGGATGATCTAAGATGGGAATGTTGTGTTTTGCCAAAAACGTCTTCACTGACAACGCACTGTGAGCTGGGGCATTGTCTTGGTGAAGGATCCATGACTTTGTTCATGTTGAAACTTTCATGAAGAATCTGCGTAGCACTTTCCTTGTCAACTCCTGTTAACTCAGACACTGCTCTGATTGTTAAACGGCGATCTTGTCGAACAAGTTTACCGATTTTTTCAATGTTTGCATCAGTTTTTGCTGACAATGGTCTGCCAGTGCGAGTGTCATCACTGGTGTCTTCGCGGCCATCTTTAAATCGTTTAAACCACTCAAACACTTGTGTTCGCGATAAACAATCATCGCCGTACACTTGTTGTAACATTACAAACGTTTCACTTGCAGATTTTGCTAGTTTGTAACAAAATTTGATGTTAACACGCTGTTCTTTCTGTACACTCAACATTTTCCGACGCACAGACAAAACGTCAACTACTTAAAACAGACGCCACGGGCAGACTGAGTGCAGGAGGCAGATGAAACTCGAGCAGTAGGCGGAGCGAGTGTCACGTGACAGGCCACGCGACTTTCAGCCTTATTGCATTCGTTTTATTGTTTCACCAGTACTAGTCCGGTTTTTTTCTAGCCACACCTCGTAGGTCGGCGTCAACAAAATACTTTCGCATTCGGAGGAGAAAGCTGCTGACTGAAATTTCGTGAGAAGATTCCGCCGCAACGAAAAACGCCTTCGTTTTAGCGATGTCCACCCCAAATCCTGTTATGTCAGTGACACTCTCTCCACCATTTCTCGGTCATGTAAGATGTGCTGCTCTTCTTTCAACTTTCCCGATGTGCTCCGATAATCCTACCTGGTAAGGATCCCAGACGGCGCAGCAGTAGACGGACAAGCGTAGTGTAGGCAGCCTCTTGATCAGATCTGTTGCATCCTCTAAGTGTTCCGTCAATAAAACGCAATCTTTGGTTCGCCTTGTCCACAACATTTTCTGTGTGATCTTTCCAATGTAAGTGGTTCGAAATTTTAATTCCTAGGTATTTAGTTGAATTTACAGCCCGTAGATTTGATTGATGTATCTTGTAACGAAAGTTTAACAACGGATTCCTTTTGGCACTCACGTGGATGATCTCTCACTTCTCCATATTTAGCATCAATTGCCCGTTTTCGCACCATACACACACATTTTTCTAAATCGTTTCGCAGTTTGTTTTGATCTTCTGATGACTCTACTAGACGATAAACGACAGCATCCATTGCGAACCAGTTGATGAACTGAACCATACGTAATATTATCTTGGAACTCTTCCATTTGGTCCGTGTTTGCATAGAAAAACAGTAATATCAGAAATTGAGTCCGGCTTGATGCAAAACAACTTGTTATTCGTTTATTTCTTTATTATCCCAAACTAGTTTCAGCGACAAATATCACCATCATCAGTGTTTTTTTTTATCTAAAACATGCAGAAAATGGCATGGTTGTACAAACACAATAAAACATTATTACATTTTTACAATTCGTCTTTTGAAATATAGTTTTCTATTGATACTTTCATACTACCTTATTTATTGTATGTTACAGCATGTTTTAAGCAATTATTGGAGCTGTTTGCGACATATTTTGTGTACTCTTTCTTTTTCTGCTGCCGTCTTTTTACTTAGAAACATCATGTCATCTGCAACCATGTGAGCGGCTGTTAGTAAGCAAATACTAAAAGGTGAACTTCGTATGTCAGCAGTATATACTTGGGGTTGTGGTAGTGTTGTGGAAACCAGTTATTTTGGTGCCGGCCGGAGTGGCCGAGCGGTTCTAGGCGCTACGATCTGGAACCGTGGGACCGCTACGGTCGCAGGTTCGAATCCTGCCTCGGGCATGGATGTGTGTGATGTCCTTAGCTTAGTTAGGTTTAAGTAGTTCTAAGTTCTAGGGAACTGATGACCTCAGAAGTTAAGTCCTATAGTGCTCAGAGCCAGTTATTTGGTGTGTACAGAGCTGTTGCTTAGCTCTTCGTGTACTCACGTTCGTTGGATGGTATGTGGCTGCTTTTATACACAGAAAAACAAAAGTTTTGCACTTTGTTTCTGATCCAGAAAATTACGCCATCATGCTTTTAGTATTTGCTTACTAACAGCCGCTCACATGGTTGCAGATGACATGATGTTCGCTAAGTAAAAAGATGGCAACAGAAAAAAAGGGCACAGAAAATATGTCGCAAACAGCGCCAATAATTGCTTCAAACATGCTGTAACATACAATAAGTAAAGCAGTATGAAAGTACCAATAGAAAAGTATATTTCAAAAGACGAATTGTAAAAATGTAATAATGTTTTACTGTGTTTGTATAACCATGCCATTTTCTGCATGTTTTAGATTAAAAAATAGAAACCACTGGTGATGGTGATATTTGTCGCCGAAACTAGTCTGGGATAATAAGAAATAAACGAATAACATGGTGTTTTGCATCAAGCCGGACTCAATTTCTGATATTACTGTGAATCATACGTAGCGTCTAAAAACGTCAACAAAATCATAGAAAATTCCGTTACACTACCGAAACGTGTCAACAAGGACAGGAAAATAACATGTCACTATTGGAGACGTCGCATAACTGAGGAAATTTTCCTAATTTACATACAATTAGGTCAGTGACAGCTGTCGATGATATATATGTTAGTAATGTAAACAACAGCGGAATGGTTAACTGAGCCCCGCCCCTGCAGAACAGAGATACCGAGTGTTAATCTGCATCGCCTCCCTCGTTGTACAGAAGGCGTGCGTCCGGAAAGCTTGCTGCTGCCGGGCGGAGCGGCCTTCGGTAATTCCCTCAGGGGTGATTAAGGCGCGTTCAACGCGGCTCCAATATTATTCGTAAAGCGATTTCAGCTCTCGGCTGGAAGCTGCGGAAATGATCAATTAACGGATCAGCTGGCGGTGGAGGACTGGCGGTTAATTGAAGTGGAGCGTGGCGGAACGCTAAGCGGCCGTTATTTAGCGGCCTGGGTAGACGGTGTTCGGAGTTGTGAGTGAGTGAGTGCGGTCCCGTGCTCGCGTCGCTCTTAATGGCGCGCCGCTTTGCCCACCACGGACGCCGCTCTGTTTACGTCCTGCTGATGCCCTCACTGCGGCCTCCAGGCGAGAACAAGAGGTCGGCTGACGTGATCCCACCAACGCCAGAGAGAATATGTGCTCTCTCTCTCTCTCTCTCTCTCTCTCTCTCTCTCTCTCTCTCACTCTCTCACTCTCTTTCTCCCACTCCCACTCTCACTCTCTCTCTCCCACTCTCTCACACTCTTTCTCCCACTCTCTCACTCTCACACTCTTTCTCCCACTCTCACAGTCTTTCTCTCTCTCTCTCTCTCTTTCTCTCTCTCTCTCTCTCTCTCTCTCTCTCTCTCACTCTCTTTCTCACTCTCACTCTCTTTCTCCCACTCTCACTCTCTTTCTCCCACTCTCACTCTCTTTCTCCCACTCCCACTCTCACTCTCTTTCTCCCACTCTCACTCTCTTTCTCCCACTCTCTCTTTCTCCCACTCTCACTCTCTTTCTCCCACTCTCACTCTCTTTCTCCCACTCTCACTCTCTTTCTCCCACTCTCACTCTCTTTCTCCCACTCTCACTCTCTTTCTCCCACTCTCACTCTCTTTCTCCCACTCTCACTCTCTTTCTCCCACTCTCTCACACTCTTTCTCCCACTCTCTCACACTCTTTCTCCCACTCTCTCCCACTCTTTCTCCCACTCTCTCCCACTCTTTCTCCCACTCTCTCCCACTCTTTCTCCCACTCTCTCACACTCTTTCTCCCACTCACTCTCTTTCTCCCACTCTCTCACTCTCACAGTCTCTCTCTCTCTCTCTCTCTCTCTCTCTCTCTCTCTCTCTCTCTCTCTCCCCCTCCCTCCCTCCGACCCTCTAACCAGCACTTCATTCATCATATAGTAGTATTGCAGAAGTGGTTTATGGGATTCCTCAGGAAAACTTCATAGCATATTTTATGTTCATGCTTGAGTTTACTAAACTGACACACACATTAGTTGTAACTTCAGAGATTCCAGAATTGGCACAGTTGCTTCAAAGTATCATCGAATAATAAAATTTCTTCCTGGCACATAATTTTACCAAGCAACCATGAGAACGAAGTACATACACTCCGCTTAGATTCAACTTTTTTTTTTATTCATTTTGATTTTTCTACTCGAATATCTAACGTTGTTATACAAGTGAAGATAGACCAGAAGGCATATACATAGGACGAGATTCGTTTGAAGCCGGCCGCGGTGGTCTAGCCGTTCTAGGCGCTCAGTCCGGAGTCGCGCGACTGCTACGGTTGCGGGTTCGAATCCTGCCTCGGGCATGGATGTCTGTGATGTCCTTAGGTTAGTTAGGTTTGAGTAGTTCTAATTTCTAGGGAACTGATGACCATAGATGTTAAGTCCCATAGTGCTCAGAGCCATTTGAACCATTTGAACCATTCGTTTGAAAAGTTCGTGCAAAAATAAAAACTACTTACATGTTTGGGGTAAGCCTTTTTTATTTTACGACATAGTCTCCTTTTAGACTTACACACCTCGTCCAACGCTGTTCTAATTTGTTGATCCCTTCCGAACAGTAGGAATTGTCCAAGTCTGCAAAATAGCTATTAGTTGCTGCAATCACCCACTCGTTTCAATAAAGTCTTTGTCCCGCCAGCCATTTCTTCAAATTGGGGAATGAATAGTAGTCCGAGGGAGCCAAGTCTGGAGAATACGGGGGATGTGAAACGAGTTGGAATCCTATTTCCATGAAATTTGCGACCACAACTGCTGAGGTGTGCGCTGCCGGCCGTTGTGGCCGAGCGGTTCTAGGCGCTTCAGCCCAGAGCCGCGCTGCTGCTCCGGTCGCCGGTTCGAATCCCGCCTCAGGCAAGGGTGTGTGTGATGTCCTTAGGTTAGTTAGGCTTAAGTAGTTCTAAGTCTAGGGGACTAATGACCTCAGATATCAAGACCCATAGTGCTAAGAGCCATTTTAACCATTTGAGGTGTGTGCTGGTGCATTGTCGTTACGGAAAAGATCTTTTTTACGGGCCAATCGCTGGCGTTTTTCTTGCAGTTCGGTTTCAAACGGTCCAATAACGATTAATAATATGCACCTGTAATAAATAGTGTTAGCCTCTTCCAGACAATCGATGAGGATTAACCCTTTCGAATCCCAAAAGACAGTCGCAATAACCTTTACGGTCGAAGGAATGGTCTTCGCCTTTTTTGGTGCAGATTCTCCCTTGCTAACCCCTTTGTTTAGATTGTCGTTTGGTCTCAGGAGTATAGTAATGTATCCATGTTTCATCCACAGTGACGAAACGACGCTTAAAGTCCTGCGGATTCTTCCTGAACAGCTGCAAACCATCCTTGCAACACTTCACACGATTCCGTTTATGGTCAAGCGTGAGTAATCGCGCAACCCATCTTGCAGACATTATCCTTAATTTATGAGCATGAGTGTAGTATAGTGCCTGTGCAACCAAAAAAAATATGATGTCCAAATGTTTATGCAAAATATTATGTACCCGCATTCGAGATGCCCACAATACTAGCAATCTCACGCAACTTAACTGTTCTGTCATCCATCACCATATCATGGATTTTATCAATGATTTCTGGAGTCTTAACCTCCACAGGGCGTCCAGAACGTTCAGCAATACTTGTGCCCATAATGCCTTTCCGAAAATTTTGAAACCACTTATAAACTGTTGTAATTGATGGTGCAGGGTCACCGTAATATTTATCAAGCTTCTCTTAGGTCTCTTTTCATAAAGAAATGTTTAATCACGACACGAAATCTTTTTGTCCATTTTTTACAATCACTCGACTTCCTTGATTCACACGAATGCCAAACAAAAAATAAATACACCAATATGGCTGAAACTTGGTGTGCGTTCTTTCCAAAGATGCTACTAACTAAACATGACGTCGATACGCGCCATCTCTGGGACTTTGCGCGGACTCTTCAAACGCCCCTCGTAATATGTAGAAAATAAAAACAAAATCTTGTTTTGCAGAGTAGTCCGTTAACACTAGTAACCATTTACCTATGTGACTTAATACATCACTGTTTGTGAAACTAGATCAAATTTCCTAAATCGTTGCTTCATGCATGGCCTTCATTAAAACACATGACAAATAATTCATTTTTACTCACAGTTTAGAAAGTTTATTTTTATCTGCAGGAAAGGAAATGTACTCTAGACGTTGGTTCAAAAACGAAAAATCTTAGTTTGAATCAATATTATTATTGAATACTTTCTTATATCAAATGGAACCATTTATTGCTATCTTTGTATGACAGATGATGAATTCTTAGGCCAGCGCAGTGTAAGAGTGAAATTATGTGTTCTACGAGGAAAATTCGAACACGCAGGCTGTATCTACAGGTCTTAGCAATACTCGAACCTCATATTTTTTTGGTTGCACAGGCACTATACTACACTCATGCTCATAAATTAAGGATAATGCTGATACACGGTGAAACAACGCTCTGGTGGGCGGTTTGCGGGTGTAAATCACCTCGGGGTATGACCATGCGGTGCATTTGACCTGCGGTCGTCGCACGGTGACCCTGGCAGCAATCCACAAACGCAGAGGTGTGTTGGTGCGTGTCAGAGTATGGTGCAGCGAGTAATGGTGACTGTGTGTTGAAAATGGCTCAGAGAACACACATTGATCACGTTATGAGGGGTAGAATAGTGGGGCGACTGGAGGCTGGTCAAACACAGCAGGTCGTAGCACAGGTCCTCCGTGTGCCACAAAGTGTGATCTCAAGATTATGGCAACGATTCCAGCAGATAGGAAACGTGTCCAGGCGCTACAGTACGGGACGTCCACAGTGTACAACACCACAAGAAGACCGATATCTTACTATAAGTGCCCACAGACGGCCACGGAGTACTGCAGGTAGCCTTGCTCGGGACCTTACCGCAGCCACTGGAACAGTTGTCTCCAAACAGACAGTCTACAGACGAATGAATAGACATGGTTTATTGGTCCGGAGACCTGCATGGTGCATTCCACTGACCCCTAGTCACAGGAGAGCCCGTAAAGCCTGGCGTCAAAAGCACAGTACATGGTCATTGGAACAGTGGTCCCAGGTTATGTTCACGGACGAGTCCAGGTATAGTCTGAACAGTGATTCTCGCCAGGTTTTCATCTGGCGTGTACTAGAAACCAGACACCAACCCCTTAATGTCCTTGAAAGGGACCTGTATGGAGGTCGTGGTTTGATGGTGTGGGGTGGGATTATGATTGGTGCACGAACACACCTGCATGTCTTTGACAGAGGAACTGTAACAGGTCAGGTGTATCGGGACGTCATTTTGCACCGGTATGTCCGCCTTTTCAGGGGTGCAGTGGGCCCCACCTTCCTCCTGAAGGATGATAACGCAAGGCCCCACCGAGTTGCCATCGTGAAGCACTACCTTGAAACAGGAGATATCTAGACCTAAACCCCATCGAGCACGTCTGGGATGCTCTCGGTCGACGTATCGCTGCGCGTCTTCAAACCCGTAGGTCACTTCAGGAGCTCCGACAGGCACTGGTGCAAGAATGGGAGGCTATACCCCAGCAGCTGCTCGACCACCTGAGCCAGAGTATGCCAACCCGTTCTGCGGCCTGTGTACGTGTGCACGGTGATCATATCCCATACTGGTGTCGGGGTACATCCGCAGGAAACAGTGGCGTTTTGTAGCACATGTGTTTCGGGACGATTTTCTCAACTTAACAGCAATACCGTGGACTAACAGGTCTGTGTCGTGTGTGTTCCCTATGTGTCTATGCTATTAGCACCAGTTTCGTGTAGTGCCACGTTGTCTGGCACCACATTCTGCAATTATTCTTAATTTATGAGCATGAGTATACACGCCTGGAAATGGAAAAAAGAACACATTGACACCGGTGTGTCAGACCCACCATACTTGCTCCGGACACTGCGAGAGGGCTGTACAAGCAATGATCACACGCACGGCACAGCGGACACACCAGGAACCGCGGTGTTGGCCGTCGAATGGCGCTAGCTGCGCAGCATTTGTGCACCGCCGCCGTCAGTGTCAGCCAGTTTGCCGTGGCATACGGAGCTCCATCGCAGTCTTTAACACTGGTAGCATGCCGCGACAGCGTGGACGTGAACCGTATGTGCAGTTGACGGACTTTGAGCGAGGGCGTATAGTGGGCATGCGGGAGGCCGGGTGGACGTACCGCCGAATTGCTCAACACGTGGGGCGTGAGGTCTCCACAGTACATCGATGTTGTCGCCAGTGGTCGGCGGAAGGTGCACGTGCCCGTCGACCTGGGACCGGACCGCAGCGACGCACGGATGCACACCAAGACCGTAGGATCCTACGCAGTGCCGTAGGGGACCGCACCGCCACTTCCCAGCAAATTAGGGACATTGTTGCTCCTGGGGTATCGGCGAGGACCATTCGCAACCGTCTCCATGAAGCTGGGCTACGGTCCCGCACACCGTTAGACCGTCTTCCGCTCACGCCCCAACATCGTGCAGCCCGCCTCCAGTGGTGTCGCGACAGGCGTGAATGGAGGGACAAATGGAGACGTGTCGTCTTCAGCGATGAGAGTCGCTTCTGCCTTGGTGCCAATGATGGTCGTATGCGTGTTTGGCGCTGTGCAGGTGAGCGCCACAATCAGGACTGCATACGACCGAGGCACACAGGGCCAACACCCGGCATCATGGTGTGGGGAGCGATCTCCTACACTGGCCGTACACCACTGGTGATCGTCGATGGGACACTGAATAGTGCACAGTACATCCAAACCGTCATCGAACCCATCGTTCTACCATTCCTAGACCGGCAAGGGAACTTGCTGTTACAACAGGACAATGCACGTCCGCATGTGTCCCGTGCCACCCAACGTGCTCTAGAAGGTGTAAGTCAACTACCCTGGCCAGCAAGATCTCCGGATCTGTCCCCCATTGAGCATGTTTGGGACTGGATGAAGCGTCGTCTCACGCGGTCTGCACGTCCAGCACGAACGCTGGTCCAACTGAGGCGCCAGGTGGAAATGGCATGGCAAGCCGTTCCACAGGACTACATCCAGCATCTCTACGATCGTCTCCATGGGAGAATAGCAGCCTGCATTGCTGCGAAAGGTGGATATACACTGTACTAGTGCCGACATTGTGCATGCTCTGTTGCCTGTGTCTATGTACCTGTGGTTCTGTCAGTGTGATCATGTGATGTATCTGACCCCAGGAATGTGTCAATAAAGTTTCCCCTTCCTGGGACAATGAATTCACGGTGTTCTTATTTCAGTTTTCAGGAGTGTAGATTGTCACAAAATGGTAGGGAATATAAGGATTCAGAGTCTCGGGATGGTATCATTGCATAAAATGTTTTCGGGTTTACACCCTCGTCAAGTGCTTAAAATGCAACGAGCCTGGCCATTGTCAGGTGGAATGACTGCTGACGGGTTGCTGGTACGCCGTTACACGATCTGGCTGGCGGCTGTGACGTCACTGGTGCTCACGACTCGGCCGTATGTAGGCGTGCGTTTCCTCCACGTTAGATGCTCCCGTCGAAACTTGCGATCGCCGGATTCAGCCCAGCGCAGAGCTAAAGGATGCTGTCTCTATTGAGGGTGTTGGCGGTGATTCTCATTTAGGTAGCTGTTTTATTTGTACTGTCCCAGCAGAGGTTAGTGCGAGCTGCAACAGAGGTGTCATCAAATTTGATCCGATGACTGATTCTAGAGCACGCCTGTTCGCTCGTGCGACATCGGCTCGCGCTCACTCCTGAGCAGTGGGAGACCGACCGGCAGCTGGCGCGAAACGGTGGGGGAAGGGTAAGAGGAGAGGAAGGGAGTAGGAGTCGAAAGAAGGTAGCTCGACACGAGAAACTACTGCCAAAGAGTCAATTCCATGGCACCTAGTATTCGTTCTACGGAGATGTGTCGCTTCACGATAGCTAATTTAAACCTTTTATGACAAATTCATTTTGTGAGACTGTCGCATTGATGAGGAATGACAATCTTCTTCTTCTTCTTCTTCTTCTTCTTCCGTTACTGCGTCTCTAGGTCCACGGGTAGCTCCTTCGTGGATTACATTTCCCTCCTCTTCTCCCAGAACCTCTTCATTCTTTCTCTTCTTCTCTCCCGCTGTTCTTCGGAGATCTTCAGTGTCCTTTTCTCCTGTCGGCTTCACTGGTGACACTCTAATCTTTTCCTGTACGAGGTGCGGCTAGAAAAAAACCGGACTGATGCTGGAAAAAACATTTATTTACAATTATTTACAATTTCATGTTATCTCCTTCAATGTACTCTCCTCCTCGGTCTCTACACCGCTCCATACGAATTTTCCACTGTTCATAGCAATGCTGCAGATCATTTTCGGTAAGTCCATACATTACTTCCGTCGCTTTTTCTTTTACTGCTTCAACAGTCTCAAATCTAGTTCCTTTCAAAGCTGACTTGACTTTAGGGGAAAGAAAAGAGTCACAGGGGGCCAAATCAGGTGAGTAGGGTGGATGATCTAAGATGGGAATGTTGTGTTTTGCCAAAAACGTCTTCACTGACAACGCACTGTGAGCTGGGGCATTGTCTTGGTGAAGGATCCATGACTTTGTTAATGTTGAAACTTTCATGAAGAATCTGCCTAACACTTTCCTTGTCCACTCCTGTTAACTCAGACACTGCTCTGATTGTTAAACGGCGATCTTGTCGAACAAGTTTACCGATTTTTTCAATGTTTGCATCACTTTTTGCTGACAATGGTCTGCCAGTGCGAGTGTCATCACTGGTGTCTTCGCGGCCATCTTTAAATCGTATAAACCACTCAAACACTTGTGTTCGCGATAAACAATCATCGCCGTACACTTGTTGTAACATTACAAACGTTTCACTTGCAGATTTTCCTAGTTTGAAACAAAATTTGATGTTAACACGCTGTTCTTTCTGTACACTCAACATTTTCCGACGCACAGACAAAACGTCAACTACTTAAAACAGACGCCACGGGCAGACTGAGTGCAGGAGGCAGATGAAACTCGAGCAGTTGGCGGAGCGAGAGTCACGTGACAGGCCACGCGACTTTCAGCCTTATTGCATTCGTTTTATTGTTTCACCAGTACTAGTCCGGTTTTTTTCTAGCCACACCTCGTATTCTTCTCTGTCGTTGATCTCCGGCATATTGGTCGGCGAATATTTGTTCCACTAATTTTCCTTTCCTTCGACCTTGATCCCCAATTCCAACCAGTCCTTCCGAAGTTCAACAACCCACTTGGTTCCTGTTTTTCCCTTTGTCCTCCCTGTTGTTTCCCACTCTCTCTCTTCGTCATTCTGTCCATACTCATCCTAAGTACATGTCCAGCAAACCTTGCCCTTATGAGTCAGATTTCCCCGGATATTGTTCTCATGTTCCAGTACAATTCTTCCCTAGGTCTTCGCATCCACCCCCCTCCACCTTGTTTGGGACCCAGTATTTTTCTCAGTATTTTTCTCTCTTCTATCCCTAGTTGTTCTGCCCCATTTCTTCCTAGTGTCATCGTCGCAGCAGCATATAATACTGCATTCCTCACTGTTGCCTTGTAGTGGCTTATCTTTGCCTCTGTGGATATATTCTTCTTATTGTATATCTGTCTCGTCACATAGAAGGCTGACCTTATCTTCTTTATCCTCTCTGTTATTCCCTCCTTGTTCCTGTTCCTTCCTGTTATAAATTCTCCCAGGTATTTAAATTTGTCCACCATTTGCACAGTGCCTTCCGGTGTTTCCCAGTCTGCAGTGGTGTTTAATGTCTTCGTCTTGTTATAGGCGATCCTCTGTCCCACCTTTCTGGCTACCTTACTTAACTTGTCGAGTTGTATGTCTTTGCGTCTTCTTCCGTCTCTGACAATGAAATACAACCTACATTTATTTTGGTGGCGAAGAATACGGGGCAGCTAAGTATGAAACATGACATTTCTTTCGACTAATGGAGCCTTCTGATGAATGTCACTTTGGACGAAGATTCAGTTGACATCAACTTGTATTTCGTACTTATTTTATTCGTTCTACAAACACAGAAGCACTCATTGTGGATGAAAACTACTTATTTCGCCTTTTTTTTTTCTAAAGCACCAATGTTTGGCACCACTTTCTGAGCACTGCTATCTCGAATATAAGAATTTAACTGTTGTTTCTACGTGAACTTCTTTGGGCCGATTTCTCCCTCTTCACTACACAAAAAAGTGGCTAGTTGATAGATCTAGAACAAAAAACTGAAATAACTGCAGCTGAAAAGTTGTGATGTCGTGAAAATTTATGTGTATATTTAAATGGTGTCTGTTCTCCGGTACATGTCCTACAGAGCAGACACCTCTCGTGGTGAAGCGGCTGGTGCATACATTTACGTGAAATAGAGAGTACGGAAAGAAACGAGAGGGGTCGGTGAGAATTCACGACTTCCAGCCGCACAGGGCATTGTGGTATTGGAATGGCGAAAGTTGAAAATTTGTGCCGGAACGGGACTCGAACCCTGATTTACTGCTTCTCATGAGCAGCTGGATTAACCGCTTCGGCCACCCAGAGACTATCAATGACCGACTACTTATCGCACAGTGCAATGTAGCGTTCCTCGTCTATTAACCTCTACTCGCAAGTAATTGATTTCTGTGGGAGTTGGGACGATATTAATGCATCCGCTCTGAAACAAATGTCAAGGAGCTGTCGTACTCTTACAGAAAAGCCTATATTTGAGTGGTGTTTGTCCGTCGGACACGTCAGCGCTCGTGCTCTCCTAGCCGCCTCCTGAACAGTCTTTTTCTAGGGAATCATGAGCTAAAATGGATTTCTCGGGGTACTGTAGTCGATAAAACCTTTTACGCCCCTTCGTCCGTTGTTCTACAAAGCGCACTGTCTGTCCGATGTAAGACTGGCCACACTCGCAAGGTACGAGGTGTGGCTAGAAAAAAACCGGACTAGTACTGGTGAAACAATAAAACGAATGCAATAAGGCTGAAAGTCGCGTGGCCTGTCACGTGACTCTCGCTCCGCCTACTGCTCGAGTTTCATCTACCTCCTGCACTCAGTCTGCCCGTGGCGTCTGTTTTAAGTAGTTGACGTTTTGTCTGTGCGTCGGAAAATGTTGAGTGTACAGAAAGAACAGCGTGTTAACGTCAAATTTTGTTTCAAACTAGGAAAATCTGCAAGTGAAACGTTTGTAATGTTACAACAAGTGTACGGCGATGATTGTTTATCGCGAACACAAGTGTTTGAGTGGTTTAAACGATTTAAAGATGGCCGCGAAGACACCAGTGATGACACTCGCACTGGCAGACCATTGTCAGCAAAAACTGATGCAAACATTGAAAAAATCGGTTAACTTGTTCGACAAGATCGCCGTTTAACAATCAGAACAGTGTCTGAGTTAACAGGAGTTGACAAGGAAAGTGTTAGGCAGATTCTTCATGAAAGTTTCAACATGAACAAAGTGTGTTCAAAAATGGTTCCAAAGTGTCTCACAATTGAACAGAAGGAACGCCGATGAATGATTTGTTCTGACATCCTGGAAAACATTGAAAGTGATCCCACCTTCTTACAAAATGTTATTACTTGCGATGAATCGTGGTTTTTTACTTACGATCCCGAAACTAAACGCCAATCGATGCATTGGAAAACTCCTGGTTCTCCACGACAAAAAAAAGCACGAATGTCAAAATCGAAATTCAAGGCAATGATAATTGTTTTTTTTTTTTTTGACATCAAAGGGATTGTGCACATTGATTGGGTACCAGAGGGACAAACAGTGAATCAGCATTACTACATTAGCGTCCTGGCTACCCTACGTGAGCGAGTACGGAGAAAACGGAACGATTTGTGGAGAAAAAAGTCATGGATCCTTCACCAAGACAATGCCCCAGGTCACAGTGCGTTGTCAGTGAAGACGTTTTTGGCAAAACACAACATTCCCATCTTAGATCATCCACCCTACTCACCTGATTTGGCCCCCTGTGACTTTTTTCTTTTCCCTAAAGTCAAGTCAGCTTTGAAAGGAACTAGATTTGAGACTGTTGAAGCAGTAAAAGAAAAAGCGACGGAAGTAATGTATGGACTTACCGAAAATGATCTGCAGCATTGCTATGAACAGTGGAAAATTCGTATGGAGCGGTGTAGAGACCGAGGAGGAGAGTACATTGAAGGAGATAACATGAAATTGTAAATAATTGTAAATAAATGTTTTTTCCAGCATCAGTCCGGTTTTTTTCTAGCCGCACCTCGTATCATGTAGATCCTAGGTGTTCAGAGACCTGCGTCATCTTCAATTGGTCTCAATAATTGCTGGATTTTTGGGGGTCTGAAGATCGATTTTCTGTAATCTTCCCAGCAGGAGGCTTATCCTGCCCGATACAGAGCTACAGCAAGGCAAGAAACAAGTTTTTTTTTTTTCCTGCTCCTCTCGATGGTCTTACTATGATTCTTGCTTGACAACACTTTATTTATTTGGCGAACGTTGCAGCCGTCGTTTCTAAAGACGTTGCTTAGGTGGCTCAACTCATGGGGCAGGCTATCGGCATTTGATATCGTTCCTTGCACGATGTACCAATCTTTGCAAAACGGCGCATTTGTATGCCGGGTGATGATGGCTGACGGGGAGCAAGTAGGTAACGGTCTGCGTAGATTATATGCAGGCTCTGTGACCAAGGCGTCCATTTCGTTTTGGCGGACGAGGACGTCGAAGAAGGGCAATGCATCGTCTTTTTCTTCGTCGATAGTGAACTGTATTTCACTGTTAATGCTATTAAGATGTTACAAAAACTCGTTACGGTTTTCAAATCCGTAGGGCGAAATGACTAACGTTTCGTCAACGTATCGGAAGAAACAACTGGGTTTTAGTAGGGCCGTGTCTAAAGCAATGTCCTCGGTAATCTCCATAAAGGAGTTTGCTACAGCTGGAGCTAACTGGCTTCCCACAGCAATTCTGTCCATGTGTTCGTAATACTGGCCGTTGAGACAGAAAAAAAAGACGTAAGAATTTAGTCGATTTTATCAGCCGAATTAACCGGCTTCGACAAAGTGAGATTACGATCAGTTTCGATGTTGTGGTGCTGTTTACGAATGCGTCTATCAAAGAATCTTTAGTCCTAGTACCCCAGTTCTTTGGAAGTGACGTGGTCGAGCTATTTAGGCGTGCTCTTACATCATCTTGTTTCCTATACAACGGCCAGTATTACGACCAGACGGACGGCGTTGTGGTGGGACACCCCTCTGAATGTAAGTTAGCGAGAACAGCATATAGATATATTTACCCCACTTACAAGGGGAGGCCGCCAATTGTGAAATTCAGATTCGATTCATACTGCGCATAATAAAAGCTCATGGCCAGAGGTGTAACGTGGCAAAGCACCAAAATGCACTTCTCAGCCGTTGTCGAGAAAATCGACAGTTAAAAGAAACCGTTGCGGTGAAATACTCTCTACGATTAATAATTTTCTACAGCGTCGTGACGCAGCGGTAAGCGCTCGGGTTCGTACTCCGAAGGTCGCCGGATCGAATCTCGCGCCATGCAACTTTTTTTTAGTATTTGTTTTTTGTAATATATATATATATATATATATATATATATATATATATATATATATATTACAAAAAAATATAATTCCCGGCAATCAGTTGCAACAATTATGCATATAATAAGTTGTTGAAAGTCGTTTGTCGTGGAAAAACTGGCGACTTCGAACATCATTATGTTTTCCGCAAAGAAAGTTGTATTTCACAAATGTTATTAATTGTCTTCATGCTGTTAACCACGTATAGTTAACGGAAGACGTAGAAACGATATTCCGAAACGAATACGTATAGCTTAAGTCAAACGTTCGAATTAGAATAGAGACCCCACGAACACAAATTTGCTGTGGCAGGTATGAAATATAAACTCTGTTACTCGCTCGTTACACTTGGACAGATGTTGAATGGGCCGAAACGAGCAGCCGCATAACAGCGTAGTTGCCTGCTAACTTCGAAAGAAGGTAGATGCGGTCCCTAGCGCAACTTATAACATCGTCGAAAATCAGTGCGGACGGGAGAGCTTTGGTACACCCTGTTAAAAAAACGGAAAAATGGAGGCGGTACAATTGGAGAGCGATCCGCCTTCACCAACATGCATAAGCAATTCATTAATAGTATATATATATATATCTTAATTACAAAAAATAATAAAAAAGTTGCGTGGCGCGAGATTCGATCCGGCGACCTTCGGATTACGAAGCCGAGCGCTTACCGCTGCGCCATGACGCTGTAGAAAATTATTAATGGTAGAGAGTATTTCACGCAACGGTTTCTTTTAACCGTCGATTTTCTCTACAACGGCTGAGAAGTGCATCTTGGTGCTTTGCCACATTACACCTCTGGCCATGAGCTTTTATTATGCGCAGTATGAATCGAATCTGAATTGCACAATTGGCGGCCTCCCCTTGTTAGACATACTTTGGCTGGCCTCTGTTAGCTACCTTACAATGTACATACGGAGCCACTTTACGATGTGTATGGAAATAGAAACAACCTACAGATAACGTCGAAAGGAATGTAAAAGTTACACAGTTTTCACGGAAAGCAGTTTTTAGGCAGAGATTTAGTCTGCAGTCTTAGCTGGTTTCGCAGTCGTCGCAGCCGGATCTCGTATGTTATTCAATAGGCTCGTAAAACTTGGGAAGTCGATTTCTCGCAAATGCTCGAGGCGGCCTTGTGCTGGAGCTGCATTCGTTAGTGTGACTGAGTACTACAGTCTGTCGAAAGAAGCGAAAAATCGGTGACGCGACGGGTGCATGCATCCCTTGTTATTGGAGAAGGATGGGCATAACAGTAATGAACCTAACTGACATTGTAATAAGTGCATTTTTCAAAATGTAGCGTTAGTGTCAATTGGGGGTAATGCTGTTATTTACGCCTTCGTTAAGACTTTGCCTGCGGTTCGTGTAAACCTACTCGTTTCTTAGAATGGCAGTCCCTTTTGTGGATTTTTCAGTACTTTTTATGAAGATGACTAAGACAACATTGAACTGTAATCTTAACGTTTCATGAAAGCCTTAAACTACTTCTGCTGGATTACATATTTACAGCTTCTTTTAATCAGTATTTTCTTGATGTTTATAATGAACGTTAGGTTATGGAAAATATTTAAGTTTCTTGAATTCTAAAATATCGTTCATTGCCATTGTCATCCAAGTAACCTACTATTGTTTCAGTAATTGAAAACTAACATGCCAAAACCTTAATTACTATACATTTTTACATAGTACAATTTGTTTGGTGCGATAAACTCTGAAATGTGGGTATTTCGCACTGACTTTACTTTATGGAGCTATAACAAATTGTTTCATAGTTCGAAAATGAGAGAGAATCGTCTGAAAATAATATAAATAATTCTTTCAGCAATCGTTTCATGAAATGAAAATGATATTTTCACTTCAAATTCGACGCAGTTATCCTCACACAACGTCAGGATCACATGATATGACTCGTCGATATCGTCGTTCTTACTGTCAACAAAATCTTGCTCCAGTTTACGCAAAATTTCCATAAGAGAAAGTGAAGCCACGTCTTTCGTGTCTGTATGTACTGTACGAACAACTGCCGCCATCCAGTAACTTTATACCCCACAACGAACGTAGTCTGCAGGCTGGTTTACAAACTACTTTTGCGCGATCTTGCAACTTTTTTTTAGAAAGGACGTGTCCTTCACTACACGATGAAGAGTCATTGGGCCCAGCAGCCCGGAGTGGCCGCGTGGTTTGAGGCGCCATGCCACGGACTGCGCGGCCCCTCCCCCTCGGGCATGTGTGTGTGTGTGTGTGTGTGTGTGTGTGTGTGTGTGTGTGTGTGTGTGTGTGCGTGTGTGTGTGTGTGTGTGTGTGTGTGTGTGTGTGTGTGTTCTTAGCATAAGTTAGTTTAAGTAGTGTGCAAGTCTAGAGACCGATAATCTCTGCAGTTTGGTCCCATAGGAATTCACATACATTTCAAAAAAATGGCTCTGAGCACTGTGGGACTCAACTTCTGAGGTCATCCGTCCCCTAGAACTTAGAACTACTTAAACTTAACTAACCTAACGACATGACACACATCGATGCCTGAGGCAGGATTCGAACCTGCGACCGTAGCGGTCTCGCGGTCCCAGACTGTAGCGCCTAGAACCGCTCGGTCACCCAGGCCGGCACATACATTTCAACATTTGATTGAGCCCTTCAGTAAAAGCGATTTCATATTTAAAAGCGGGAAAAGTCGCACCCCGACAAATAACGGCATATTGAGTGTACCGAACTTTCACGTCCCGCCAAATGGCGGCTTTAGCAGTCCAAGTGAAACGTGTTCCCTATGCGACCATAAGACTTGAAGTACACGATGAAAGGCAACCATAAAAATTAACAACTAGATAAATTACAATTGTCTTCATTATTAGCAGGCATCTCTCACCTTTCTGAACATTTCTAAGAACATCGCCTCCAATACAAACACTTAATGAATTTATTCCTTTTTCTTTCTGTTCTGCAATACTTTTCAGTGTTAAACGGTATAGGTAACAACAAGATGGAACCCTATGGTAACTATACATATAATTTTACGCGATGATTCAGCTTTATGCAACTGACGACACCTTCAAAAAACATGCATGAGATTTTCATGTTCTCTCGCTGGCTTCCATGAAGGTATTAGATGTCAGAAAAAATAAACAGGACCTTCTCAGTAGGAAATTATATATTATATATTTCAGTGGGATACGTTTTCGGTAGAGCCTGCAATTTTCGAATTATTCGGGGAAAATGTACGCAAGTCACCTTCAAACGAGTTTTTCTTGAATAACTCGAAAACAGTGAGTGACAGCGAAAATGTATCCCAGAACAAAGTACATTAAATTTCCATGGAGAAGAAATAAAAACTTGTAATTCTTTCAGAGACAGCAAAGGACTTCGAAGAGCAGTTGAACGGACTGGACAGCGTCCTACAAGGAGATTATAAGATGAACACCAACAAAAGCAAAAGGAGTATCATGGAATGTAGTCGAATTAAGTCGGGTGATGCTGAGGGAATTAGATTAGGAAATGAGACACTTAAAGTAGTAAATGAGTTTTGCTATTTGGGGAGAAAATAACTGATGATGGTTGAAATAGAAAGGATATCAAATGTAGAGTGGCAATGACAAGGAACGCGTTTCTGAAGAAGAGATATTTGTTAACATCGAGTATAGATTTAAGTGTCAGGAAGTCGTTTCTGGAAGTATTTGTGTGGAGTGTAGCCATGTATGGAAGTGAAACATGGACGATAACTAGTTTGGACAAGAAGAGAATACAAGCTTTTGAAATGTGGTGCTACAGAAGAATGCTGAAGATTAGATGGTTAGATCACATAACTAATGAGGAGGTATTGAATAGAATTGGGGAGAAGAGGAGTTTGTGGCACAACTTGACTAGAAGAAGGGATCGGTTGGTAGGACATGTTCTGAGGCATCAAGGGATCACCAATTTAGTATTGGAGGGCAGAGTGGAGGGTAAAAATCGTAGAGGGAGACCAGGAGATAAGTACACTAAGCAGATGCAGAAAGATGTAGGTTGCAGTAGGTACTGGGAGATGAAGAAGCTTGCACAAGATAGAGTAGCGTGGAGAGCTGCGTCAAACCAGTCTGTGGACTGAAGACCACAGCAAACAAGAATTGTATATTATATATATTTCAGTGGGAAACGTTTTCGACAGAGCCTGCAGTTTTCGAATTATTCGGGAAAAATGTACATAAGTCACCTTCAAACGAGTTTTTCTTGAGTAACTCGAAAATAGTGAGGGACAGCGAAAATGTATCCCAGAACAAAATTTAAGTACATTAAATTTCCTACAAAAAGGGTACTCCTCATTTTTTTCTGCCAGACTTACAGTTTGCAAGTAGCGAGCGAGAGAATGTGAAAACCTCGCTCGTGATTTTTGAAGGCGTTGTGGGTTGCATAAAACCAGTAGCTAGGGGCAGCTGAATCACCATGAATATATAGATTCGTGGAGTGAGTTGATGGGTGTGGTGTAACGACTGACACAAATCTGTTTACTATTTTAGAAATCTATAAGAATTCTGCTGATGAACTGATCTCTGCAGCCAAAGAAAGGTAACCACAAGTTCCGTGGAACGAACGCTGGAGTGCGAGAGCATTAATGTGTATTGCTTTGCAGAGGGACGGCGCGGCGCAGCAGGGCCACTAGCTACCTGCTGTGCTGAGCGCGGCTGAGTGGAGTGTTGTGGATGTTGAGCAACTGGCGCCCGCCGGCCGTGCTGTTGCAGTTGCCCCTGCCCGCTGTGGCGCGGCGTGCACGTCGTACGGCTGGAGGGCCGCTGCGTGCAGGCGTGGCCGTGGTCCCCGTCGCTGCACTGCCTCTGGCGCCGAGTCACCGTCCTCAAGATTCTCGGCCGGTGTGTAGGCGCGCGCCCTCTCTGGCTAACCGTGCGGAAGGTGCTCCGGGACACGAAAAAGTCGCGCAAACTCGTGGCTCCTCCTGACCAATACAGTAGGCAGCTTCAGGCGTCTTCAGTACAGTAGTTATCTCACTAGATACACGATGGGCATTGTGCCGACCAGCAGATGTGGTGAACGAAAGGGGGGATGTAGCAGTGTGGACAGCTTGGTAGAGCTAGGGTAGAATACGCAACTGGCAGAAGTAAAGCTGTGACGACGGGGCGTGACTCGTGCTTGGGTAGCTCAGTTGGTAGTGCACTTGCCCACGAAAGGCAAAGGTCCCGAGTTCGAGTCTCGGTCCGGGACACAGTTTTAATCTGCCAGGAAGTTTCATATCAGCGCACACTCCGCTGCAGAGTGAAAATCTCATTCTGGAAACATACCCCAGGCTGTGGCTAAGAAATGTCTCCGCAATATCGTTTCTACCAGGTTTGCTAGTTCTGTAGCGTTCGCAGGAGAGCTTCTGTGAAGTTTGGAAGGTAGGAGACGAGGTACTGGCAGAAGTAAAGCTGTGACGACGGGGCGTGAGTCGTGCTTGGGTAGCTCAGTTTGTAGAGCACTTGCCCACAAAAGGCAAATGTCCCGAGTTCGAGTCTCGGTCCGGCACACAGTTTTAATCTGCCAGTAAGAGTCACTAAACAACACTGTCTCCTATCAAATGAGGACACGAACCTGCAGCGTAGAACCTTAGCCGTTCTCCCACTGCTGAGCATCAATGAATAACGGAAACGCACGTCATTTTCGCTCCAAACCAACCCCGCAGTAGCTATAATTTTTGTCAGCAAGCATGGGTAACAAACACTGTTACATGACCTTTTGCAGGAGAAGGGGACAAGGGACGGGTTGACACATTTGTTAAGCCAGCCGCCAATAACCAAATGAAACCATGTGGTTCCAGAGACCTTTCCAAATCTGAAACATCTATGAGCTATATATGCACACTGAAGGGACGAGTGAAGCCGGCCGCTGTGGCCGAGTGGTTCTAGGCGCTACAGTCCGGAACCGCGCGATTGCTACGGCCGCAGGTTCGAATCGTGCCACTGCCATGGATGTGTGTGATGTCCTTAGGTTAGTTAGGTTCACGTAGTTCTAAGTATACGGGACTGATGACCTCAGAACTTACGTCGCATACTACACAAAGCCATTTGGACGAATGAAAATGTGTACATAGGTTGTTGGGTTGTTGTTTCGGGGAAGAGACCAGACAGCGAGGTCATCGGTCTCATCGCATTAGGGAACGACAGGGAAGGAAGTCGGCCGTGCCCTTTCAAAGGAACCATCCCAGCATTTGCGTGGAGCGATTTAGGGAAATAACGGAAAACCTAAATCAGGATGGCCAGACGCGTGATTGAACCGTCGTCCTCCCGAATGCGAGTCCAGTGTGCCAGCCACTGCGCCACCTCGCTCGGTGTGTACAAAGGCCAGGATTCGAACCCAGTGCTTGCTCATTAGGCAGATGCGCTAACCACTACGCCACCCTGGGGTAGTGGCTTTGCACAACCCTTGAGAAGTCTTCCCCCCCCCCCCCCATACCAAATTCCCATTCACGGCTAAGCCCATTTGGTATTCCCTCTAAACTCAATCCAGCAATAGTTGACGTGTCGCTGGAACGAGCATTAGAAAAAAAAATTAGTTCAATCGCAGGGAAAATAAGAAAAGGTGACCCCAAGGGGACATCATGCTAAAATCGTCTAACATAGCATCTGGCCTCGACAATGGCCTCTGTTCGTGGACGAACAGTGCCCATAAGTTTCTTCAGGTATGCCATACACAACTGAAGCCATCATTGGTGATACGACAACGTAGAGCTATTGAAATGGGATATTGTTAATTTATACATTCCTTCCGCTATTCCAAATACACTCGTGCTCATAAATTAAGGATAATTGCAGAATGTGGTGCCACACAACGTGGCACTACACAAAACTGGCGCTGATAGCATAGGCACATAGGGAACACAAATGACACAGATCTGTAAGTCCACGGTATTGGTGATAAGTTGAGAAAACCGTCCCGAAACACATGTTCTACAAAACGTTACTGTTTCTTGCGCATGTACCCCAACAACGATATGGGATTGATCATCATGCACACGTACACAGGCCGCACAACGGGTTGGTACACTCTGGATCAGGTGGTCGAGCAGCTGCTGGGGTATAGCCTCCCATTCTTGCACCAGTGCCTGTCGTAGCTCCTGAAGTGTCGTAGGGGTTTGAAGACGTGCAGCGATACGTCGACCGAGAGCATCCCAGACGTGCTCAACGGGATTTAGGTCTGTAGAACAAACAGGCAGGCCACTCCATTCGCCTGATACCTTATGTTTCAAAGTACTCCTCAACGGTGGCAGCTGGGTGGGGCCGTGCGTTATCATCGATCAGGAGGAAGGTGGGACCCACTGCACCCCTGAAAACTACGACATACTGGTGCGAAATCACGTCCCGATACACCTGACCTTTACAGTTCCTCTGTCAAAGACATGCAGGGGTGTACGTGCACCAATCATAATCCCACCCCACACCATCAAAGCAGGACCTCCATATAGGTCCCTTTCAAGGACATTAAGGGGTTGGTATGTGGTTCCTGGTTCACGCTAGATGAAAACCCGGCGAGAATCACTGTTTAGACCAGACCTGGACTTGTCCGTGAACATAACCTGGGACCACTGTTCCAATGACCATGTACTGTGTTCTTGACACCAAGCTTTACGGGCTCTCCTGTGACCAGGGGTCAGTGGAATCCACCTTGCAGGTCTCTGGGCGAATAAACCACATCTGTTCAGTCGTCTGTCCACAACTCGTGGTCTTGCGGTAGCGTTCTCACTTCCCACGCCCGGGTTCCCGGGTTCGGTTCCCGGCGGGGTCAGGGATTTTCTCTGCCTCGTGATTACTGGGTGTTGTGTGATGTCCTTACGATAGTTAGGTTTAAGTAGTTCTACGTTCTAGGGGACTGATGACCATAGATGTTATGTCCCATAGTGCTCAGAGCCATTTGAACCATTTTTTGTTCAGTCGTCTGTAGACTGTGTGTCTGGAGACTACTGTCCGAGTGGCTGCAGTAAATTCCCTGCAGTACTCCGTGGCCGTCTGCGGGCACTGATGGGGAGATATCGGTCTTCTTGTGGTGTTGTACACTGTGGACGTCCTGTACTATAGCGTCTGTACACGTTTCCTGTCTACTAGAATCGTTGCCATAATCTTGAGATCATTCTTTGTGTCACACGGAGGTCCCGTGCTACGACCTGCTGTGTTTGACCAGCCTCCAGTCGCCCTAGTATTCTACCCGTCATAACGTCATCATTATGTGTTCTCAGAGTCATTTTCAACACACAGTCACCATTAGCACGTCTGGAAAGGTCTGCACCGTACTCTGACATGCACCAACACACCTCTCAGTGTGTGGACTGCTGCCAGCGCCACCGTGCGACGATCGCAGCTCGAATGCACCCCATGGTCGTACCCCGAGGTGGTTTAAACCCGCAAACCGCCCACCAGAACGTTGTTTATGAGCATGAGTGTAGTTCCGCACATCATCTGTGGGTTAGATCGGATGATTTAGCGGCCACTCGAAGCGCGACAGGGTTAACGTGCCACTGGAATTAGCATTAGAAAACAAAATTAGTTCAATTACAGAGAAAAAAAGAAAAAGTGACCCCAAGGGGTAAAGACCGTACGTGCTGCCCTGTTAATGCAGTTGTTGCCAGCTTGGAACGCGGGAGTATCCATAGACTAAAACCCTCACAAGGGAACCTCCCCATCGCACCCCCCCTCAGATTTAGTTATAAGTTGGCACAGGGATAGGCCTTGAAAAACTGAACACAGTTCAATCGAGAAAACAGGAAGAAGTTGTGTGGAACTATGAAAAAAATAAGCAAAATATACAAACTGAGTAGTCCATGCGCAAGGTAGGCAACATCGAGGATAGTATAAGCTCAGGAGCGCTGTGGTCCCGTGGTTAGCGTGAGCAGCTGCGGAACGAGAGGTCCTTGGTTCAAGTATTCTCTCGAGTGAAAAGTTTAATTTTTTATTTTCAGACAATTATCAAAGTTCAGGCACTCACACATAATCAACTTCGCTCTCCAAAATTCCAGGACATGTTCAGATTTGCTTGGACATACGCAGGATTTGACGATCTACACACGGAAACATTTGAAAACGTAAAACACTCATGTTTTGACAGAGCACAGGGAAAACTGTGCGACTGTGAAACTGTTGCATTCATTACTTGCAGTTTATGTGACAAACTCTTATGTTTTCATCACTTTTTTGGGAGTGATTATCACATCCACAAGAAAACCTAAATCGGGCAAGGTAGAAGAATCTTTTTACCCATTCGCCAAGTGTACAAGTTAGGTGGGTCGACAACATATTCCTGTCATGTGACGCTCATGCCGTCACCAGTGTCGTATAGAATATATCAGACGTGTTTTCCTGTGGAGGAATCGGTTCACCTATGAGCTTGCGATCAAATGTTTTCGGTTCCCATTGGAGAGGCACGTCCTTTCGTCTACTAATCGCACGGTTTTGCGGTGCGGTCGCAAAACACATACACTAAACTTATTACAGTGAACAGAGACGTCAATGAACGAACGGACAGATCATAACTTTGCGAAATTAAAGAAAATAAAAGTTTCACTCGAGGGAAGACTCGAAGCGAGGACCTCTCGTTCCGCAGCTGCTCACGCTAACCACGGGATCACGGCGCTCCTGAGCTCACACTCTCCTTGATGTTGCCTATCTTGCGCATGGACTACTCAGTTTGTATATTTTGCTTATTTTTTTCATAGTTCCACACAACTTCTTCCTGTTTTCTCGATTGATCTGTGTTCAGTTTTTCAAGGCCTATCCACTCTGTCAATTTATAACTTAATCTGAGGGGGGTGCGATGGGGAGGTTCCCTTGTTAGTCACCTGTAATGCTGAAATAAAAATCCCTGTTCATGTTGATGGTAACTGGAATGAGTAGGCTCCAAATAAAGTCACACCCAGCGCATTGCGGAAAATACTTCCGGCTTGAGCTACACCCTCTACACACAGTAGTTTAAGCTCTTAGACGTCTTGCGTCACCTGAAAATAGGCAAAATCGCTACTTGTTGGACCACATCACATACTTCCACTCAGATACCGTCGAGTTTGAGCTTTTTGGGCATTGAAGACGTGCATCTCTATGTGCCGCTGTGAGCAACGACCCCATGTGAGGACATGACCAAGTCTCCACCGCATGCACGTCCGCTCTGTAGTGTTCGCTTTGAAACTGGTTGAGATGGACCTCCCTGACAATGCGTGACACTCACCTCCCGTTTCTGTTTGTTGCAATCTTTTTCACGGCCACTGTTCTTCGCCATGTCACTTCTACACTAGTCCTGTCGAGAGTCTTTATGCTGAAGCTGCCGAGTTACCATTGACCTACCGGCGCGACGTACTGCTGTGTCGGTATGCCTGCCGGCTGTTGTCTATGCCCGACCACCCCTCTTACCAGTCCTTCTTCGCCGATTCTCTCGACCGTCAGTACGGGTTGTATGTGTCTGCCCTGCTGCCCCCCGGAGTCCGCTTCCGTCGCCTGCTTCGACAATTGGATTTTGCCCTCCCTACCACCTTCAGAGAGGGTGAGAGCCCGACACCACCTTGGCTCCAGGCTCCGGTTCACATTTATCTCGACCTCAGCTCGCTCCCGAAGGAGGGTACTCCGGCTGCAGTGTATTGCTCACGGTTTGTCGAACTTCGTGCTCGACTTGCCGGTCACACCTTTATTTACACGGATGGCTCCAAAACTGACGATGGTGTCGGCTGTGCCTTTGTCGTCGGGGCCGCCACCTTTAAATACCGGCTCCTCGACCAGTGTTCCAGCTTTACGGCCGAGCTTTTTGCTCTCCATCAGGCCGTTCAGTATGCCCGCCGCCACCGCCATTCATCGTATGTACTCTGCTCTGACTCACTCAGTACTCTTCAGAGCCTTGGAGCTCCCTATCCGGTCCATCCCTTGATTCAACGGATACAGCAGTCCCTCTATTCTTTCGCTGATAATGGTGGTTCTGTCAGCTTTCTGTGGGTTCCCGGACATGTTGGAGTGCCTGGGAATGAGGCTGCGGATGCTGCAGCCAAGGCTGCAGTCCTCCTGCCTCGGCCAGCCTCCCATTGTGTCCCGTCATCTGACGTTCGTGGGGATGTTTGTAAGAGCCTTGTGTCGTTATGGTGGGATGCTTGGTCATCCCTTCAAGGAAACAAGCTCCGGGCAGTAAAACCGCTCCCAACTGCTTGGACAACCTCCTTCCGACCATCTCGGCGAGAGGAGGTCCTTCTGACCAGGTTGCGTATTGGGCATTGCCGGTTTAGCCACCGCTACCTGCTCTCCGGTGACGCAGGCCCGCAGTGCCCTTGTGGTCAGGCATTAACAGTGCGCCATGTTTTATTGTCGTGTCCCCGTTTTAGTCAATTTCGTGTTGTCCTGTCCCTGCCATCTACTTTACCGGATGTTTTAGCTGATGACGCTCGAGCAGCTGCTCGTATTCTGCGTTTTATAACTTTAACTGGCTTGTCCAAAGACATTTAACCTTTTTACTTATTTTATCTGCATCTTTGTCAGGTCTTTCTGGTGACCCGCCCTCACCTTGAGTTTTACTAGATTCCATGTGCTCTAACAACAGTGACTGGGCGCTAATGACCTCAGCAGTTGAGCGCCCTTAAACCAAACAAAAAAAAAAAAAAAAAAATTCGCCATGTCACATGGTTGCGACTGGTACATCACTGTTTGTAAACACGCTCAACAGTATGCGTTGGTCATCTTCATCCTCTTCGTGGTCATGGGCGCTCCCAAACGCGACAGCCATTTTCTGCCATTGTGTCACGCCTCCACGTTAACCCATCTAACTGCGTTGATTCTGTACAACCGACTGTTACGTGCATACCAATTCACTGCAGTGAATTGCGTCAGTTGTGAACGGTCACGTGGTCGCCTAGCATCGGTTTTGCAACGTCTACAGCGCTGCAAAGCGACGAAGTTGCTTTTGAGGCTGTCAGTGTTTTTTCTGGAGAGCAAAGTGTTTTCAGACGAAGAGCAGAATATCCAAAAAAGATTATAGAATATGAGGTATGTAAATTTAGGAACAGATGAAGAGATTAGCACAGTATAAGAAATATGGAATATTACATCACTCCATCCGATAAGACTGACAACTTAAACCCTGGAAGTTATACGAATTAGGGTCAGCGGTCTCTAAAACATCGTCTTCGTCATCATCATAATCATCATTGTCATCAGCCATTTTACATCATTTGTCGGATACAGGCAATTACTATGGACTTTCCCACGTGTTAACGTCTTTATACGCATTTAAAGTTGTCTGTGCATGTGTGCTGCACACGTTCCACTATGCCGTCTTCTCTCTCTCTCTCTCTCTCTCTCTCTCTCTCTCTCTCTCCTGTAACAAAATAGAGGACTTCCTCGGTCCACCCACTAATCTATTCGTCTGGTAACCAATTCTGCCCATATCCATTTCGTTTTCATTACATTTTTTATGTCTGACAGTACAATCTACTCCAATCCCTATTGTTTTGTTTTGTATTTCCTAGAATTTTCCAGCATGAATCTATCCGTAGATCGGTAAACAGCCCTCGGATTTCTAACGCGAAAACTATTTAAAAAATATGTCGTACCGCGTTAAGGGAAAACTGGCAATGCACACCGACTAAAGATTCTGCTAAAGCACACTTGAATATTGTTATTGAAAGTAATATTTAGCTTACGAAAAACACTGCAGGACAAACCTATTCTTCCGTTTAATTATTTTGTTGTCTGTTCACCCGTAGTCTTCAACTGTCTTACGTACAAAAACTCTTAATGTGATTGAATCATATATCCTGATCTTTAATTTGCACTATCTTCTTTTCGAAGTTTTCATTGAACATTATTCCACTAGCATTACAATTGGCCACTTTTAAAACTGCAGTGCTGCTTTCTGCCATAAGTTGTTTACGTTTACACGTATCATCGAGAAGAGTTTTTCAAATATCTTCCATTAACATGTGATACTTCCTTCTATTCAAGTTGAGTGATTTCAAAACTTCGTCTGGAGTTGTTGAGAATAGTTTTCTTTACAGCTATTCTCCTAACGTGACCCTTTTCAATTCTGATTCAAGCCATATCATTGACATACGTATTCTTCGGTATAGTCTACGTACGTTGATTTCAGGTTTCCTAAGTAATCCCATTTAATATTATTTTATTACTTTGCGTTCAAAATAAAAAATAGAAAAACTTATGCCTTGGGAAGAAATACGATCAGGGCTGAGCAGATTCCACTGTTACAGCTGGTGTTATTTCGGATCAGGTGGTCCATCAATGCCTATAACCCAAAAAAGCCACAGTTCATGATCGTGTTGTTGGAGTTGTGACCCATTTTGCAAATAATTGTGTAAAATTTTATTTAAAGTAATCGGGCGATGCATGAACGTGGTATTCATCTGCTTTGAACACCATAAAAACCAACGTTCAGAGCATTAATACCTCTTTTTCCTATCGAACTGACCATATCCCGATATTGTGACGACGCCATATGAACAATGTTTTCCCTACGTACCATCGACCTTCATAGCAAAGTTTACTAGTGCATGTTTGTAGAATGACGCTCAGCATAGAGATCGCCGGTTCGAATCTTCGTGCTCGAAGAAATTGTCTCCGCCAGTATTCGGCCGTCGAACGTGATGGCGCACAATTCCTGATCATTAGACTTTACACCATATTCTGTCGTAAGTCATCCAACATGTTCGCAGCGTCTAATAAAGTTATGGCATGTGACAGGAGAAATGTTCAAATAGTGATCAAGGACGAAGGTTGCCGATCAGCATAACTGGGAGTGGGGAGAAACTGGTCTCGTCGACTTACGAAAGGTGCTTCAGCGACATAACAAAAACCTAAAGCATGACCACACATTTCGCAAGCAGACGTAACACACATCAACTGGTTCACAGAACATAATCGTATCTTTACAGGCGTCCGTCATAGTTTCCGGGAGACACAGTGTCGAAAGATAAAAGTTTTTGCTGAACATGCCGAACTCTGTAAACAAAGCTATAGCAGACTGAGATGAACAACTAGACCGGCTTAGTGGGCCAGTCGCACGTGTTTCGCTGAAAAATCGAAAACATGCTGATAAGAAATCCAAGAAAAATGAAATAACACAGAGAGAAGGCACGAAGGAAACACTAAAGTAACGAAGCTTTCTGTAGACAAAATGAAACAATAAATATAGATAAATTATTACACCACGTAGCACGAGTACATTTCACCTCTGTCGAATATTTTACTGTTAACTTTTTTAAGATCTAGAGAGAATCAGCAAGATGTTTTCCAGTCTCAGAACGTTCGCAGCTCTGTAGAAGGGAAGTTTTATTGGGAATTCACTTGAAGGTGAAAAGATGGCGAGGAAGCAATAGAGGGAAAGGCGTAAAAATACTTTGATTTAATAGTAGCGGAGGTAATTTTAAAATGGTAACAGAGTTACTACACGTCTTATTAACATACTATTATAATCGTACTGAAATCGGCTAAAATATGTATATATTTTAAACGGTTTCAATTTCAACAATTACCTTCACATGTAGATTACAGTCAGTCATTTTGTTAGATACAGGACAAGAAGATGTCTCATCTTCTAGACTTCTGGAGAGCGCATTATATCTTGGGGCAAAGTCAACTGTACTGGAATGACATCCCACAATAAAAGTAAAAATAATATAATACAGTCGAAGCCTGTCACACACTGTAGACATCTTTCTGTGATATTTGCACAGTGTACGTGCCGAACTGTTACTTTATTTATTACGTTCAATAGTATCACTTTGTGCCATCCGTCGTCTAATGGATCTGACATTTTATCAGTATGGTACTATGTAGACGTTAAGAAACTAGATGGAGGCGTAGAATCTGTGTGTGTTATTGAGTGGTACTAGGAATGGCGTAAAAACCTTAAATCTGTAAATAACGCAGACGCTATCTTAGTTTAGAAAATGCGGAGCAGTTATTGGAAGAGAGAGGCAGTTAAAGCACGCAAAGGGTGCGGCAATCTGCCATCTAGAAAGAGGGTGGAGTTACGCCTCAAAGGTCGTAGAAAACTGCGATGACGAAGTGGTAGAGTCTCATTTGCGACTATGAGCAGTGTCTGGCTTCACAAGCAGTTCAATACGCCATCTGATTCAGTGACTCCCGTTAGCAACGGAACAAGTGAAGGAGATAGTTCTTTTGTCACATTCTAAGAAAATGGGCGTGTTCCCATTACTTCTGAATGCGAACGTCAAACGATATACTCATCAATTATCAAAGATAATGAAAACAAATGCGCAAAGTACGAAATAAGGCCTATATTTACCGATGGAATCATTTCAGTTGATAATAGGAGACAATAAGGTATAGTAAGCCGTGTTTTAAGGCAATTTGGAGCTGCATTGAGGTATGATTCTTTGATGTTTTAACGATAAATTCGATATCGGTGTACAGAAATGACACTCCAGGTTTGAGTCGAAATTTCCCCTAACACAATACAGATTGCAGCCTTCTACATAATTACTCTCAGAAGCTTGTTAGCTGGGACAGGGGAAAGGGAGAAGCTAGGGTAATTTTTAAGTTTATTATTTACACTCACACTGCAAATTATTTTGCGGTTTTCGTATTTCTGTCATCGTTAAGATAATCCGAAGGTATTTCCTGCCGTCTCAATAGTGTATTTTCATTTGCTGTCTGAATCACGTTACAATGTCTCTGAGCACCTTCCGTTACAAATTTTTTATGCTTTGTAGAAATAAGTTTGCTAACCAAGTTTATTTTTAGCAATAGATCTTAGTCCGCCTTGGTAGTTCTAGCATTAGTTAGTTCCTTGCAAAGTAGGTAAGAGAGTGACATTTGTGCATAGTACAGTAGTGTGCCACACTGCCATTTCCTAGATGCTGATGCCGTAATTCACAAATAGTTTCTATCGCAAGGCTAACGTAATTGGCCGTACTGACTGATACATCCATCACAAATCTAATCCTTGGAAGAACGGGTCTTGTGCTTTATTTCAAAGCCACGTAACATTTTTAGTCCATGTGACTACGCTCTGCTACAAAGGACAAGTGCAGTTTCTTAATTTGTTATTTCAAAATTCAACACCTCAAGGCCTTAAATATAATTATACAGGGTGTAACAAAAATGTACGGTATAAATTGCAGCACACATTCCTCACAGATAGCCAATGAAATTATGTTACGGGAGCATGGGTCTGGGAACGCTTTGTTCCCGTCTTACTAATCATTTTCTCATGGGAAACACAAGGAACAGAACTTACAGGGTGTTTCAAAAATGACCGGTATATTTGAAACGGCAATAAAAACTAAACGAGCAGCGATAGAAATACACCGTTTGTTGCAATATGCTTGGGACAACAGTACATTTTCAGACAGACAAACTTTCGAAATTACAGTAGTTACAATTTTCAACAACAGATGGCGCTGCGGTCTGGGAAACTCTATAGTACGATATTTTCCACATATCCACCATGCGTAGCAATAATATGGCGTAGTCTCTGAATGAAATTACCCGAAACCTTTGACAACGTGTCTGGCGGAATGGCTTCACATGCAGATGAGATGTACTGCTTCAGCTGTTCAATTGTTTCTGGATTCTGGCGGTACACCTGGTCTTTCAAGTGTCCCCACAGAAAGAAGTCACAGGGGTTCATGTCTGGCGAATAGGGAGGCCAATCCACGCCGCCTCCTGTATGTTTCGGATAGCCCAAAGCAATCACAAGATCATCGAAATATTCATTCAGGAAATTAAAGACGTCGGCCGTGCGATGTGGCCGGGCACCATCTTGCATAAACCACGAGGTGTTCGCAGTGTCGTCTAAGGCAGTTTGTACCGCCACAAATTCACGAAGAATGTCCAGATAGCGTGATGCAGTAATCGTTTCGGATCTGAAAAATGGGCCAATGATTGCTTTGGAAGAAATGGCGGCCCAGACCAGTACTTTTTGAGGATGCAGGGACGATGGGACTGCAACATGGGGCTTTTCAGTTCCCCATATGCGCCAGTTCTGTTTATTGACGAAGCCGTCCAGGTAAAAATAAGCTTCGTCAGTAAACCAAATGCTGCCCACATGCATATCGCGGTCATCAATCCTGTGCACTATATCGTTAGCGAATGTCTCTCGTGCAGCAATGGTAGCGGCGCTGAGGGGTTGCCGCGTTTGAAGTTTGTATGGATAGAGGTGTAAACTCTGGCGCATGAGACGATACGTGGACGTTGGCGTCATTTGGACCGCAGCAGCAACACGGCGAACGGAAACCCGAGGCCGCTGTTGGATCACCTGCTGCACTAGCTGCGCGTTGCCCTCTGTGGTTGCCGTAGGCGGTCGCCCTACCTTTCCAGCACGTTCATCCGTCACGTTCCCAGTCCGTTGAAATTTTTCAAACAGATCCTTTATTGTATCGCTTTTCGGTCCTTTGGTTACATTAAACCTCCGTTGAAAACGTCGTCTTGTTGCAACAACACTGTGTTCTAGGCGGTGGAATTCCAACACCAGAAAAATCCTCTGTTCTAAGGAATAAACCATGTTGTCTACAGCACACTTGCACGTTGTGAACAGCACACGCTTACAGCAGAAAGACGACGTACAGAATGGCGCACCCACAGACTGCGTTGTCTTCTATATCTTTCACATCACTTGCAGCGCCATCTGTTGTTGAAAATTGTAACTACTGTAATTTCGAAAGTTTGTCCGCCTGAAAATGTACTGTTGTCCCAAGCATATTGCAACAAACGGTGTATTTCTATCGCTGCTCGTTTAGTTTTTATTGCCGTTTCAAATATACCGGTCATTTTTGAAACACCCTGTACCAGCATGTTACACGCAGCTCTTTCTCACAGGAGATGTCCAATATGCTCTCCGTGGGCAGTGATACATGCAAGAGCGTGGCGCCTTAGTGAATCTCGCATGCGCTGATTTATCCCTGGAGTATTATGTTGGCTTCGCAGCCTTACTTAATGGGGCGCGGAGACGGAACATCTCGTACTGGGGTTCCGTGCACCAGAGCTTTAAAATGCCCCCACAAATAAAAGTCCGGTGGGTTTAGGTCCGGAGAGCTTGGAGGCCAGGCAAATTGGTCCATCTCTGGCCACCCACCCGTCAGAGAATCTGTTATTCGGAAGCCGGTGGACCTTAACACTAAAATGACGAGGTACTCCATCGTGCATGAAATACAAAAAAATGGTTCAAATGGCTCTGAGCACTATGGGACTTAACATCTGTGGTCATCAGTCCCCTAGAACTTAGAACTACTTAAACCTAACTAACCTAAATCGGGTGATGCTGAGGGGATAAAATTAGGAAATGAGACACTTAAAGTACTAAAGGGGTTTTGCTATTTAGGGAGTAAAATAACTGATGATGGTCGAACTAGAGAGGATATAAAATGTAGACTGGCAATGGCAAGGAAATCGTTTATGAAGAAGAGAAATTTGTTAACATCTAGTATAGATTTAAGTGTCAGGAAGTCGTTTCTGAAAGTATTTGTATGGAGTGTAGCCATGTATGGAAGTGAAACATGGACGATAACCAGTTTGGACAAGAAGAGAATAGAAGCTTTCGAAATGTGGTGCTACAGAAGAATGCTGAAGATAAGGTGGGTAGATCACGTAACTAATGAGGAGGTATTGAATAGAATTGGGGAGAAGAGGAGTTTGTGGCACAATTTGACTAGAAGAAGGGATCGGTTGGTAGGACATGTTCTGAGGCATCAAGGGATCACAAATTTAGCATTGGAGGGCAGCGTGGAGGGTAAAAATCGTAGAGGGAGACCAAGAGATCAATACACTAAGCAGATTCGGAAGGATGTAGGTTGCAGTAAGTACTGGGAGATGAAGAAGCTTGCACAGGATAGAGTAGCATGGAGAGCTGCATCAAACCAGTCTCAGTACTGAAGACCACAACAACAACAACAACAACAACCTAAGGACATCACACACATCCATGCCCGAGGCAGAATTCGAACCTGCGACCGTAGCAGTCGCGCGGTTCCGGACGGAGCGCCTAGAACCGCGAGACCACCGCGGCCGGCCATGAAATACATGTTTTGTCGCACAGCTAAAGGCATATCTGCTAAAGTATCAGGTAGAACATTCTGTACGTAATTGTGATAGCTTTGGCGATCAGCTTGGGTGGAAGAAAGTGAGGCCAATCAGTCACCAACAATGGTGGCCCAAACATTGGCAGAAAGTGTTTGTTGATGAATTGCTTCCACAGTTGCGTGAGACTTGACGTCTGCCGATACATACCGATTGTGAAAAGTTACAACCTGATCTCGCTGAAACGACGCCTCATCTGTGAACAGAACCGTTGCACTAAAACAAGGGTGACCGTCGTCGTCGTCGTCGTCGTCGTCGTCGTCGTCGTCGTCGGCTGATACTGGTATCCGAGTTTTCATTTCTCTCCTGAGATTTGCTTTGTCACGGTTCAGGCGTGGAAGTGTCGTTGATGGCTTAGCAATCCAATCCTAGCGTGGAACAGGCGGCCAGAGACATTACAGCTGATGGAAGGTGGAGTACGCGGCTGAGCCTGGAGGAGTTTACGTCTCCGGCGCTTCTCATTCTCCATTCTTCGACGTTCCAGCTCAAAGTTTTGAAGAGAATTTGAGGTAACTGAGCACCAGCGACTTCGATCTTCTGCTACTGTGGACCAGTTACTCGGATCGATGTTCAAGTTTTTTCAGATTTTTCTTGTACTGATCCTTACAACGTTTGAGAGGGGCACCTCGTGGCCTTTTACCTGCGCTCACTTCGCTGTACAGCATTCGGCGCGGAAGTCTGTCATTTTTCATCCACTGGACATGTCCGAGTTGATGCCCCATGATAAGAGCTTCCATGCTATACTTGTTTTCTACGATCTAGAAAAGGCGTTTGACACAGTTCGCAGAGAAGCCATGTGGATGGACTTAAAACGCTTCGGCCATCATCAGGAAACAACTAAATTCTTTGCGAAAATCCAAAGAAATTCTGTAGAATTACTTGAAATAATCGTTGAGGATGTAAGATGAACATCAACAAGGGTAAACCGAGGATAATGGAATGTAGTCTAATTAACACGGGTGATGCTGAGAGAATTAGATTAGGAAATGTGACACTTAAAGTAGTAAACGAGTTTTGCTATTTGGGGAGCAAAATAACTGATGATGGTCGAAGTAGAGAGAATATAAAATGTAGATTGGGAATTTTGTTGACTTGATTGAAGCTCTCCACGATTATATGACTGGACAGGTCCTCTGCCAGAATGAAAGAACTGGTGAATTCCCAATAACAAGTGGGCTTAAACAAGGATGCGTTCTTGCACCAACATTATTTGCATTGTATCTGGCAGCTATGCTTTACGAGGCACCCGTAAACAATGCAGGAATAGAACTAAAGTACAGGTTGGATAGAGGATTATTCAACCAGTCCAGACTCCATTCAAAAAGGTTCACCAGTACCACTCATGTCCCAGAGCTGCAGTATGCTGATGACAATGCTTCACCAGCTCATTCACCTGCAGAGTTGCAGCTGTCAGTTGATTCCTTCAGCAGGGCGTACGAACGATTTGGTCTCTCCGTAAATATTCTGAAGACAAAGGTGATGGCGCAGCCAACTCCTGGCTCTTCCGTTCCTGATTTCAGCATAACCATTTATGATACATCCTTGGAACAAGTGGACCATTTCCTCTACCTAGGAAGCATACTATCATCTAACTGCTCATCTGGAAAAGACGTGGAGAATAGATTACGTGCTGCCCGTGTAGCATTTGGACGTCTTACAAAGCGTGTCTTCCTGAATAAAGACCTAACGCTGTACACCAAACTGATGGTGTACAAAGCTGTAGTCATTTCTACCCTGCTATATGGTTGCGAAACCTGGACGTTATATTGCTGTGACCTGAAGGAACTAGAACGCTTCAACCAACAGAAGCTAAGATATATCATGACCCTGAAATGGGATGACTTCATATGCAACACGGCTGTTCTTGAGAAAGCAAAACAAGGGTGATACTTCGCTGAATAAACCATTCGCAGAATAATACGCGTGCAGGAAAAATCAGATAGTGCCTGCACACGCTGTAATCTCTATGCATACAGCTGGCCCTCGTGTAACACTCGCCAGACGGTCGTGTGGCTAACATTTCGCATTGCAGCTACACGTCTTGAACTAGCACTGGGGTTGTCGTCAAGTGCACGAAGAACTTCCAATGAGGTTCGTCCTGGAAATATCTCCCGGTACTAGCGTAGAGCGTTGTCACCATTGCTGTCAGCTAATTCACACATCAAAACGGGCATCTGCCATCTCTCAGTTTGTGTACACTGCCATTGCACGAGCCAAGTCTGTGATTAACTATACATAATAAACCGTGTGGCTGCGACGGTCGTACTGATCGCTCGAAAATTTGATAATACTGTCAGAGACCTAGCCGGCCTTTGTGACCGAGCGGTTCTAGGCGCTTCTGTCTGGAACCACGCGACCGCTACGGTCGTAGGTTCGAATCCTGCCGCGGGGCATCGATGTTTGTGATGTCCTAGGTTATTTAGGTTTAAGTAGTTCTAAGTTCAAGGGGACTGATGACCTCAGATGTTGAGTCCCATAGTGCTCAGAGCCATTTGAACCATTTTTTGCCAGTGACCTAAGTCCCATGCTGACAGAGACATGTAAAATAAAACACTGGCGGTGCGAAACGTAACCAGACGTCACCAAGAGTGCATGTGCCCCATGATTCCAAAGTTCTGTTCCTGTGTGTTTCCCATGATTGACGAGTTTGGAGAAAGTGAGTTGTAACATGGAAACAAAGCGTTTCCAGACCCGTGCTCACATAATATAATTTCTTCGTCTACATATGAGGCATATGGACTGAAATTTCTGACGTACATTTTAGTTGCACTCTGTATTTACGAGATATAAAGAAGGCTAGTGGAAGATAGATGATACACTATCTTGCAATGTTAACTTCCAGACCGAGACTCGAAATTAGCACCACAATTTTCTTGACGACCGCGATCAGTCAGAATGTTTTAAAATTGGGTGATTCACTCTCTGTGCCTATTTTGCGGCTGTACCTTGCTTGTGTTTTTACTAATCCTACTTGCGTAAAATGTTTGTTAACAGATATTTTAACAGCTGCTGACTGCTTTACTTCGTGCGCAACTGCCTCACCAGATGTGTATATCTCAAATTCGCCAGTTCCGTGTTACCTGGTTTAACTACTGCGACCTTTTTAGCACTGAAAGCAACGCTGCACTCTGTGTTCTGGAATTCTGTAGCAACATCGAAAGAGTTTGATTTCCGTACCGTTAGTTTGTCGGATACAGGTGCGGTGCGGTGCTGTGCCAACACCTCGTTGAGCAGAACTGAAACTGTTTCAGGCTGCGACCCTAAATTCTCGCTGGTCTGTTTCAGGTCAAGGGGTCAGTTCGCGCGATCGCCACTGCCTCACGTCGCCGTGGTGACTCATTATGCTTATCACTATTTTCTGACTACCTTGCAGGTGGCACAGCATAATAGCGTATACGGTGCGAGACATCGACGAATCGTTTCGCAGAGTTTTAGTTCATTTTCCATTCTGTTGCATTTTCCAAGCTATTTTAAACAAAACAGAATATATTAAGCCATTTCAGTTGCAGAGGATCGTGGTCCAGTAATTAATTTTTCTTTGCATGTTTACAATTTAGGTAAAGGGAAAAAGACAAGTGTACTAAAGTTGTCTTCATGCTTGCGTTTGATCGGAGACTGCGCGCCAGCGTGTATTATAAGTAACTGACTGAAAAATATACGAAAAACTTATTACCGTTCGGGAAAAAGCAGGTACCGTTGGGATAAAAACACAGGGAACTGGACTCAAACTCTGCAGCTTTCTCCACGTTGAAACCCCGTTAGCGATCAGTGATTTATGCTACTGGGCGAGTAAATGGCGTGAGGGATGTATCCGAAGGATTTAATATCTAGCATACGATCGAATCGTTTTTACATAGTACACAAAGAATATTTCGACCACAAACTGAGTTGTCATTAGTACTTAACAGTCGTCTGTGGGATTTGTCACTGTTTTTCTGTCTTCTGGGCATCCCAATTGCTTCTAACTCTGAACAGATAGGTTCCTCACTGCTTTGCTCTCTTTATGTCGAGTCCTCCCTGTTGCTTCTCTCTTTCTCTAAAGGTTCCCCACTGCTACACAGTGACTTAATATGTAGAGGATTCCTCAGTGGTTCGACCTCTAAATCAGTGCTTCAAACAACATTCAGGGGACCAAGCGAGAAGATGGAGTTTTCACCACAAGAGACCCGCATTTTGGAAGACAGGTCAAATTTCTATCTGGACATCCAGTGCAGGTTTCCCGTAGTTAAGGTAAACGTCTGAACAGTTCCCATGAAAAGAGCAAGGCCAGTCTCTTTGATTATCCTTTTACAAATCAGAATACGTGATCCGTCTCTAAACACCCCGTGGTCGACGGGATTTTAAACTCTAAACTTCCTTTTTGCATGCAGGGGCTTCTCCACTGCCCCACACTCACTTCACATGGCCGCGCGGGATTAGCCGAGCGGTCTCTGGCGCTGCAGTCAAGGACTGTGCGGCCGATCCCGGCGGAGGTTCGAGTCCTCCCTCGGGCATGGGCGTGTGTGTTTGTCCTTACGATAATTTAGGTTAAGCAGTGTGTAAGCTTAGGTACTGATGACCTTAACAGTTAAGTCCCATAAGATTTCACACACCCAGTTGAACATTTTCTTTTTAACTTCACATGTGTGGGTGCCCCATTCTTCCACCCTCGTTTCATATCCGCGAGATTTCCCATGCTTCGACCCAATTTTGTAATCTATGAGCTTCTACACGCTTTACGCTTACTCCACATGTGTGGTGTTCCCAAGTGCTTCGCCTTCCAAACTCTTGGGCTTCCCTTCTGCTTCCAGGTCATTAAGTATCTGTGGAATTCCCCATTGTTTCCTCCTCAATCAAAGTGCTTGGGCTTTGCAAATATTCTGCACTCATACTATATTCGTTGTCTTTCCTCTTGCTTGCCCTCTACATCCATGGTTTTCGCCTCTGCTTCCGATTCTATCTGGGCCTTCCCACTGTTTCACCCGCAGTCTACACTTTTCGGCTTCAGCACTTCTTCACTCTCATTGTATCCGCGAAGTTCGCGTTGATTCGGACTCTAAATCCAGTGCTCCCCGAGCTGCGAGATTCAAGCACATCTTACGTTGGCCTTACACCTCCTGTCGTTACAAATGGCAGTTATGCTTCAGATTCCACATAATGCCTTCTGGCATCAGTGCATTAGCACACAGGATGTTACTACGGCTGTTGGCGGAATATTATACAAATCTGGCATAGAAATTCGTCCCTTGATGCCTCAGAACATGTCCTACCAACCGATCCCTTCTTCTAGTCAAGTTGTGTCACAAATTTCTCTCCTCCCCAATTCTATTCAATACCTCCTCATTAGTTATGTGATCTACCCATCTAATCTTCAGCATTTTTCTGTAGCACCACATTCCAGAAGCTTCTATTATCTTGCTGTCGAAACTATTTATCGTCCATGTTTCACTTCCATACATGGCTACACACCATACAAATACTTTCAGAAACGACTTCCTGACACTTAAATCTATACTCGATGTTAACAAATTTCTCTTCTTCAGAAACGCTTTCCTTGCCATTCCCAGTCTACATTTTATATCCTCTCTACTTCGACCATCATCAGTTATTTTGCTCCCCAAATAGCAAAACTCGTTTACTACTTTAAGTGTCTCATTTCCTACTCTAATTCCCTCAGCATCACCCGTCTCAATTAGACTACATTCCATTATCCTCGGTTTACCCTTGTTGATGTTCATCTTACATCATCAACGATTATTTCAAGTAATTCTACAGAATTTCTTTGGATTTTCGCAAAGAATTTAGTTGTTTCCTGATGATGGTCGAAGAAGCCGAACCCCGGTCCCTAACCAAATAAATATAATTTTGCAGACCATTAGGAAGTGTTTCCTGTTTAATAGTGCTATCATATTCTTCCAGGCACCGATGAAAAATTCAGTCTATTATTTTAGTTTTATTGACATGGCGATCTGCGTAACTTTGATATTGCATGTCTGTTGGTAGTGTGTTCTAGGTGCAGAATTAACTGAAAAGGAAGTGATGTGAGAAAGCATACTTGATGGTATTGGGACGGGCCAAGAAGTCGTATGTAAGGTGGTGGAGACGTGTAAGAGTGTAGGTATGCAAGAACTGGTTGAGTTAAAGTCCTAATTTGGAAACAGAAGGGACACAGTACCTTACATGCGATTGCAGGCTTTCTCGGCGTATATCAGTTCATCTACATCTACATGACTACTCTGCAATTCACATGTAAGTGTTTGGCAGAGGGTTCGTCGAACCACAATCATACTATCTCTCTACCATTCCACTCCCGAACAGCGCGCGGGAAAAGCGAACACCTAAACCTTTGTGTTCGAGCTCTGATTTCTCTTATTTTATTTTGATGATCATTCCCACCTATGTAGGTTGGGCTCAACAAAATATTTTCGCATTCGGAACAGAAAGTTGGTGACTGAAATTTCGTAAATAGATCTCGCCGCGACGAAAAACGTCTTTGCTGTAATGACTTCCATCCCAATTCGCGTATCATACCTGCCACACTCTCTCCCCTACTACGTGATAATACAAAACGAGCTGCCCTTTTTTGCACCCTTTCGATGTCCTCCGTCAATCCCACCTGGTAAGCATCCCACACCGCGCAGCAATATTTAGCGTCAACTGCCACCTACCACACCATACAGCAATCTTTTCTAAATCGCTTTGCAACTGATACTGGTCTTCGGATGACCTTACTAGACGGTAAATTACAGCGTCATCCGCGAACAACCTAAGAGAACTGCTCAGATTGTCACCCAGGTCATTTATATACGAGGGGCGTTCAGAAAGTAAGCTCCGATCGGTCGCGAAATGGAAACGACTATGAAAATCCGATAAAGCTTTGCACAGATGTGTTGGGTAGTGTCTCTAGTATAACCCCAGTTAGCATCACGTCGCTCTTCTCATTTCTGAGCTCGCAGTGAGTGCGTAAAGATGTCTAGAAAATAGTGTCTGCCGCCAAGTACGAGGGCCTGGTGAGAAATTTCGCCTGAAGCTATGCAGCTAACATTACATAACTGTCGTGCTGTTTCTTCTTCAAGACAATTCTCAGCCGCATTCTGCAGGGGCAATGAAGATGCTCCTGCATCGTTTTCAAATGGAAATGTGAGATTACCCACAATACAGTCCGCAATTGTCTCCCCCTGAGTTTCATCTCTGGTCACATGAACCGCTGTCTTTGAAGACAACATTTTGACACAGACAACGAGGTGTAGGCCAGCGTGGAGAATTGGCGGAAAGCACTGGCGGCTGCCTTCTATGATGAGGCTATTGAAAAGTTGGTACAACGCTATGACAAAAGTCTAAGTCAGAACGGCGACTACGTAGAGAAGTAGCTGAAAGGTGTAGCTAATTGTTACAAGTAAAACATTTCTGATGTTCACTGTGTTTTCAATTTGGCAATCAATCGGAGCTTACTTTCTGAACAGGCCTCGTAGATCAGGAACAGCAGAGGTCCCAGGACGCTTCCCTGGGGAACACCTGATATCACTTCAGTTTTACTCGATGATTTGCCGTCTATTACTACGAACTGCGACCTTCCTGACAGGAAATCACGAATCCAGTCGCACAACTGAGACGATACCCCATAGGCCCGCAGCTCGATTAGGAGTCGCTTGTGAGGAACGGTGTCAAAAGCTTTCCGGAAATCTAGAAATACGGAATCAACTTGAGATCCCCTGTCGATAGCGGCCATTACTTCGTGGGAATAAAGAGCTAGCTGCGTTGCACGAGAACGATGTTTTCTATGAAATCTTCACGGGTTAGCAGCCGAGTGGCGTCCTCTTCTTGTCGCAACGTTTCAATGGATTGCGTCCAAGATGCTACTCCAGGCGGGTGTAAAATGAATGTGTGCAACGGAGAATAATAAACGCTAAAATGAAGATTTGACTCTGTCTGACTATCCCCTCAAGCAGATTTTACGATCTCTTACTTCTATGATTTACAACCTAAACATAAATGAATGATGAAGGCAGCTACTCCTACTAAATGATAAACGCTGTTCCTGCCTATATATTTATTGTAGATTAAAAAAAAAAACCTTTATGTCGAAAAGTTTACATCTCGTAAGTAAAATTACTAATAAAGTGCCCAACTCTGCCCGTTATTATGACTGCACGATCTAATATCAATAACGCGAAATGGCTGACATCATGTACGTACCAAACACTAGAAGACACTACTTTCAAAGCTGATATACGGTGGCGTGGAACCTCAGTGGAAATGACCTAACGTGATCACAGCTGTTTAGCTTTTATAGCCCTAATAAGCCGAAGCAGTTTGCGATATCACCGTATGTACTGCGTCCGGTGCGTCGAAGTGATGGTTGTCGTACTCGTCTGCGACGATGGTAGCAGTCTAGCCACAAATAAACTCTTTCAAACACTAGGACGGCAGAAGACGGTCCTCTGACTAATGTACTCTAATACTGTCTTATGTACTCTAATACTGTCTTCTCCTCTCTGTGTTCGACAGACGAGAAACACGAGCTCCCAGCCACAAGGACGGAGTTCAGATAACGTCTCAACGTAAGTATAGGCAGAGGAAGTGCTCTCAATTACTGAACGCCGTACTCAACGACGACTTCCAACGCAGACGTGAAGTCCAGAATCGTATAGGTTAGCAACAGTACAGTGCCTAACTGTTCTATGAACTCTCGTGAGAGCAAAGACAGCGAATCCATCTGTACCAACAAAGCTGATATCGAGCGACCGTCACACACGGGAGTTCACAACGGAAGACCTCGTCTCTCCACTGCTGGCTTCCCAGCAAGGCTTGGCTCCCCAGTATCGTAATTCCGAAAACGAATCATGTTCCCGAAAACACGGAATATTCTCCCTCTCTACAGATTCTTCCGAACGCCGACCAACCATAATTTAGTCTTTTGTCGTCCAGCGCGGAAAATTTGCGAGGAAAAACCTATAGTCGTACAATGGCAGGCTTCTGAGTAAAAATCCTTGGAAATAGTCCAGCCTGCGTGGTTTCCGAGATGCAGCTTCTTCGTTCCTCTCACCTGCGCCCAAGTTCGTAAGTATTATGCAGTTATCATTCCAGCCCTACTAAAATACACTCCTGGAAATTGAAATAAGAGCACCGTGAATTCATTGTCCCAGGAAGGGGAAACTTTATTGACACATTTCTGGGGTCAGATACATCACATCATCACACTGACAGAACCACAGGCACATAGACACAGGCAACAGAGCATGCACAATGTCGGCACTAGTACAGTGTATATCCACCTTTCGCAGCAATGCAGGCTGCTATTCTCCCATGGAGACGATCGTAGAGATGCTGGATGTAGTCCTGTGGAACGGCTTGCCATGCCATTTCCACCTGGCGCCTCAGTTGGACCAGCGTTCGTGCTGGACGTGCAGACCGCGTGAGACGACGCTTCATCCAGTCCCAAACATGCTCAATGCGGGACAGATCCGGAGATCTTGCTGGCCAGGGTAGTTGACTTACACCTTCTAGAGCACGTTGGGTGGCACGGGATACATGCGGACGTGCATTGTCCTGTTGGAACAGCAAGTTCCCTTGCCGGTCTAGGAATGGTAGAACGATGGGTTCGATGACGGTTTGGATGTACCGTGCACTATCCAGTGTCCCCTCGACGATCACCAGTGGTGTACGGCCAGTGTAGGAGATCGCTGCCCACACCATGATGCCGGGTGTTGGCCCTGTGTGCCTCGGTCGTATGCAGTCCTGATTGTGGCGCTCACCTGCACGGCGCCAAACACGCATACGACCATCATTGGCACCAAGGCAGAAGCGACTCTCATCGCTGAAGACGACACGTCTCCATTCGTCCCTCCATTCACGCCTGTCGCGACACCACTGGAGGCGGGCTGCACGATGTTGGGGCGTGAGCGGAAGACGGCCTAACGGTGTGCGGGACCGTAGCCCAGCTTCATGGAGACGGTTGCGAATGGTCCTCGCCGATACCCCAGGAGCAACAGTGTCCCTAATTTGCTGGGAAGTGGCGGTGCGGTCCCCTACGGCACTGCGTAGGATCCTACGGTCTTGGCGTGCATCCGTGCGTCGCTGCGGTCCGGTCCCAGGTCGACGGGCACGTGCACCTTCCGCCGACCACTGGCGACAACATCGATGTACTGTGGAGACCTCACGCCCCACGTGTTGAGCAATTCGGCGGTACGTCCACCCGGCCTCCCGCATGCCCACTATACGCCCTCGCTCAAAGTCCGTCAACTGCACATACGGTTCACGTCCACGCTGTCGCGGCATGCTACCAGTGTTAAAGACTGCGATGGAGCTCCGTATGCCACGGCAAACTGGCTGACACTGACGGCGGCGGTGCACAAATGCTGCGCAGCTAGCGCCATTCGACGGCCAACACCGCGGTTCCTGGTGTGTCCGCTGTGCCGTGCGTGTGATCATTGCTTGTACAGCCCTCTCGCAATGTCCGGAGCAAGTATGGTGGGTCTGACACACCGGTGTCAATGTGTTCTTTTTTCCATTTCCAGGAGTGTAGCTGCCGGTTGTCACCCTATTGTGCTCCAGCGCTCAGGTGCCACGACGTCTGTCTAGCTACTTCCTGTGTTTAAGCAGAACCAATACACCTGTGTAGGCCTTCCACCCGGGTCCTGAGTTCCGCCTGCTGTTTGATTTCCACTGGCGTTCCGGCTTCTACTAGTATAGCCAATCATTCATTACGCCATTCTGATGATACAGACACACCGTCACCTTTCATGCAATAAGCGTTAACAATTATTTACAAGGCGTAAGTGATAATGTCAGTCTCCTTTATATATTCATATATACGATGTACAACCCATCACGTGATACCTAATTGTTTTTGTTTTTGTTGGCAGGAGAGCCAACACCGTGTTACTAGATGAGGCCGAAAGGCACGCGTATTAGCTCACGCAGGCTGGCGTGAGGTCTGGAACAGGGCAAGGAAATTAGAATTTAGAAAAACGGACGTAGCTGGTGGAATACTTAACTTTAATCCGTTAATGAAGAACGTCGGTCTTGACGGTACATGAATCAATATCAATAGTAACTGGTAATGGCGCCATGCTAGGTCGTAGCAAATGACGTAGCTGAAAGCTATGCTAACTATCGTCTCGGCAAATGAGAGCGTATGTAGTCAGTGAAACATCGCTAGCAAAGTCGGCTGTACAACTGGGGCGAGTGCTAGGAAGTCTCTCTAGACCTGCCGTGTGGCGGCGCTCGGTCTGCAATCACTGACAGTGGCGACACGCGGGTCCGACGTATACTGACGGACCGCGGCCGATTTAAAGGCTACCACCTAGCAAGTGTGGTGTCTGGCGGTGACACCACAGTTTTTGTAGATGACGGGAAAGTACGTGGATGAGTTCCTACAAGGTGCGAAATTATAGCCACCTTACATGCGTATCCATCGTCTTGAGGCCTGAAGATGATGATACGCAATCCATTGAAACGTTGCGACTAGAAGACGACGCCACTCGGGTGATAAACCGTAAAGATTTCGGAGTAGGTTACAGTTCATAGGATGGGTAAAGTAAAGTCAAGTCGTAGGGCACGGTTGGCTGGAAGACTCCGAAGGGCAGGTTCAGCAGCCTAATTTGAAACGTTTTCCCTATTTTCCGTGTCCCCAGGCACGTTTCCATGGCGAAACACAAGTGCCGTGCGTGTAACTGTATCTATTATGTGACAGTAATTGTGTGTGTGTAGTGTAGTGTCATGATGGTGTTGAATGATGATGAGAAAGAGGACAGGATGAAACACACTGTCGGCAGAAAGCCATCTCATCTTCAGTAACACAAAGGCGACCCCTGAGCTTAACGCCACGATCAAACGGACAGCGTCAAATTCCCCCACTTCACGGTAGACTGCGTAGAGGTTTGGAATTCAGTGCAGGACCTCTCGTCCCCCTGCCGGCAAAGTATTGGATAGGTACAGGGTGTTTCAAAAATGACCGGTATATTTGAAACGGCAATAAAAACTAAACGAGCAGCGATAGAAATACATCGTTTGTTGCAATATGCTTGGGACAACAGTACATTTTCAGGCAGACAAACTTTCGAAATTACAGTAGTTACAATTTTCAACAACAGATGGCGTTGCGGTCTGGGAAACTCTATAGTACGATATTTTCCACATAACCACCATGCGTAGCAATAATATGGCGTAGTCTCTGAATGAAATTACCCGAAACCTTTGACAACGTGTCTGGCGGAATGGCTTCACATGCCGATGAGATGTACTGCTTCAGCTGTTCAATTGTTTCTGGATTCTGGCGGTACACCTGGTCCTTCAAGTGTCCCCACAGAAAGAAGTCACAGGGCTTCATGTCTGGCGAATAGGGAGGGCAATCCACGCCGCCTCCTGTATGTTTCGGATAGCCCAAAGCAATCACAAGATCATCGAAATATTCATTCAGGAAATTAAAGACGTCGGCCGTGCGATGTGGCCGGGCACCATCTTGCATAAACCACGAGGTGTTCGCAGTGTCGTCTAAGGCAGTTTGTACCGCCACAAATTCACGAAGAATGTCCAGATAGCGTGATGCAGTAATCGTTTCGGATCTGAAATGGGCCAATGATTCCTTTGGAAGAAATGGCGGCCCAGACCAGTACTTTTTGAGGATGCAGGAACGATGGGACTGCAACATGGGGCTTTTCGGTTCCCCATATGCGCCAGTTCTGTTTATTGACGAAGCCGTCCAGGTAAAAATAAGCTTCGTCAGTAAACCAAATGCTGCCCACACGCATATCGCCGTCATCAATCCTGTGCACTATATCGTTAGCGAATGTCTCTCGTGCAGCAATGGTAGCGGCGCTGAGGGGTTGCCGCGTTTGAATTTTGTACGGATAGAGGTGTAAACTCTGGCGCATGAGACGATACGTGGACGTTGGCGTCATTTGGACCGCAGCTGCAACACGGCGAACGGAAACCCGAGGCCGCTGTCGGATCACCTGCTGCACTAGCTGCGCGTTGCCCTCTGTGGTTGCCGTACGCGGTCGCCCTACCTTTCCACCACGTTCATCCGTCACGTTCCCAGTCCGTTGAAATTTTTCAAACAGATCCTTTATTGTGTCGCTTTTCGGTCCTTTGGTTACATTAAACCTCCGTTGAAAACTTCGTCTTGTTGCAACAACACTGTGTTCTAGGCGGTGGAATTCCAACACCAGAAAAATCCTCTGTTCTAAGGAATAAACCATGTTGCCTACAGCACACTTGCACGTTGTGAACAGCACACGCTTACAGCAGAAAGACGACGTACAGAATGGCGCACCCACAGACTGCGTTGTCTTCTACATCTTTCACATCACTTGCAGCGCCATCTGTTGTTGAAAATTGTAACTACTGTAATTTCGAAAGTTTGTCCGCCTGAAAATGTACTGTTGTCCCAAGCATATTGCAACAAACGGTGTATTACTATCGCTGCTCGTTTAGTTTTTATTGCCGTTTCAAATATACCGGTCATTTTTGAAACACCCTGTATCGGAAATGGTGCCAAGGTTTGCGTGTGGAAGGCGCCAGGAAAAGGATATTGAGAGTGTGACGATATAAATAGTGTGGGGCGTGTTGACGACACGTGTGGCGTCAGGCTAGGGACCTCGTGGATGGCGCATCGTCTCGGCTAGCCTCTGCTGTGCTCTGCTGTACTAGCCTCTGCCACTGGGTGACGTGTTGCGGCAGCCGCACAGCCAGGCTGGCCGCCCACAGACGGCTAAATTGAGGGGGCAGCCGCCAGCCGCCCGGCCAGAGCGGACGCTCGCCATTTAGTGACAGCTGGCGGACACACACTGGCCGCTGGGAGCCGCGGGGGCGCAGCCGCTCCCCAGCCTGTGCCGCCGCCGCAGTCTGTCTGGAGATGAGAAAAGAGCAAGGGACAGGTTGAGAGCTGACCGGTGTCTAATGTTTCATCTTAAGGCAGCAATGTTAAGAATTTGCACGAAGCTGTTTTCCCGGCAGGGCCATATCATTACGCATCAGACGATATAATGTGACGACAACAGTTAACCTGCGGAATATACACTGAGGTAACAAAACTCAGTTGCACTCAGCTGATTCATGTCGAAAATAAACAATCTCCTAGGACTCAAACCCAGAAAGGCAAAGTTCAGCGTTCGATTCTCAGTTTGTCAAAAAGTATTACTTTGCCTGCAAATTTAACTGGCATAATTTGTTTCCACTATACAGAGTGGTCTATTGATCGTGACCGGGCCAAATATCTCACGAAATAAGCGTCAAACGAAAAAACTACAAAGAACGAAACTTGTCTAGCTTGAAGGGGCAGACCAGATGGCGCTATGGTTGGCCCGCTAGATGGCGCTGCCATAGGTCAAACCGATATCAACTACGTTTTTTTTAAAAATAGAAACCCCCATTTTTATTACATATTCGTGTAGTACGTAAAGAATTATGAATGTTTTAGTTGACCCACTTTTTTCCCTTTGTGATAGATGGTGCTGTATTAGTCACAAACATATGGCCCCAGGTTTTAGACGAACAGTTGGTAACAGGTAGGTTTTTTAAATCAAAATAAAGAAAGTAGGTACGTTCCAACACTTTATTTTGGTTGTTCCACTGTGATACATGTACCTTTGTGAACTTATCACTTATGAGAACGCATGCTGTTAAAGCGTGATTACCTGTGGATACCACATTAATGCAATAAATGCTCAAAATGATGTCCGTCAACTTTAATGCGTTTGGCAATAAGTGTGACGACATTCCTCTCAACAGCGAGTAGTTTACTTTCCGTAATGTTCGCACGTGGACTGACAGTGCGCTGACGCGTGTCGTCAGGCGTTGTCGGTGGATCACGATAGCAAATATCCTTCAACTTTCCCCACAGAAAGAAATCCGGGGACGTCAGATCCGGTGAACGTGCGGGCCATGGTATGGTGCTTCGACGACCAATCCACCTGTCATGAAATATGCTATTCAATACCGCTTCAACCGCACGCGAGCTATGTGCCGGACATCTATCACGCTGGAAGAACATCGCCATTCTGTCATGGAGTGAAACATTTTCTAGTAACATCGGTAGAACATGACGTAGGAAATCAGCATACAATGCACCAATTAGATTGCCATCGATAAAATGGGGGCCAATTATCCTTCCTCCCATAACGCCGCACCATACATTAACCCGCCAAGGTCGCTGATGTTCCACTTGTCGCAGCCATAGTGGATTTTCCATAGCCCAATAGTGCATATTATGCCAGTTTACGTTACAGCTGTTTGTGAATGACGCTTCGTCGCTAAATAGAACGCGTGCAAAAAATCTCTCATCGTCCCGCAATTTCTCTTTTCCCAAGAGGCCGAACTGTACGCGACGTTCAAAGTCGTCACCGTGCAATTCCTAGTGCATAGAAGCGTGATATGGGTGCAATCGATGTTGATGTAGCATTCTCAACACCGACGTTTTTGGAATTGCCGATTCTCGCGCAATTTGTCTGTTGCTGATGTGCGGATTAGCCGCGACAGCAGCTAAAACACCTACTTGGACATCATGATTTGTTGCAGCTCGTGGTTGACGTTTCACATGTGGCTGAGCACTTCCTGTTTCCTTAAATAACATAACTATCCGGCGAACGGTCCGGACACTTGGATGATATCGTCCAGGATACCGAGCAGCATACATAGCAGACGCCCGTTGGGCATTTTGATTACAATAGCCGTACATCAACACGTTATCGACCTTTTTCGCGATTGGTAAATCGTCCATTTTAACACGGGTACGGTATCACGAAGCAAATACCGTCCGCACTGGCGGAATGTTACGTGATACGACGTACTTATACGTTTGTGACTACTACAGCGCCATCTATCACAAAGCGAAAAGACTGGTCCAACAAAAACATTCATATTTCTTTACGTACTACACGAATATGTATTAAAAATGGGGGCTCCTATTTTAAAAAAACGCAGTTGATATCCGTTTGACCTATGGCAGCGCCATATAGCGGGTCAACCATAGCGCCATCTGGTTTCCCCCTTCAAGCTAGGCAAGTTCGTTGTTCGTAGTTTCTTCGTTTGATGCTTATTTCGTGAGATATTTGGCCTGGTCACTATCAATGGACCACCGTGTATATGCTCCTGAAGATACGGTACAAATGATACTCTATGGAAAAGAGTTGGCTATAAGTTGTTTTCTTCTTTACATTACTCATATTGACTGCACTGTAAAATAACGAAAGATTTTATGTACTAATATAGAAGAAATCGAAAATGGGTGAGTTTGCTAAAACGTGCGTGTAATTTATGAAGAACTATACAAGACGTTAAAATCATAACCAATCGCTAACAAAAAAAGAGTGAATTTTAATGAAACAAAGAAATGGGCTTGGTTTAGAATGGATACAGCACAACAGACAACATGAACGAAATTGTATAAAGAAACAATGAATATAAATTAGCGTTTCACCTGGGATTCGTCGATTTTATGAGTCTTCTTGACTCAATCAAATCTGTAGTAAAACAAGGTATTGATTCATCTGTGTTAGCGATACACTGAAACAGAAGCATAACAGATAAAAAATTACTTATCTCCGGGAGACGTCACGATGCTACCGTGAAACACCGCCGCTTGTCTTCCTAATGGCCTCAGTTTGACAACCGAGCACGGGGTCCCGAGTTCGATTGCCGGCGGCATTAGGGATGTCTACCTGCGTCGAGATGACTGGGTGTTTCTGTCCTCATCATTTCATCATCATTCATGAAAGTGGCGAGACCGGACCGAGGAAAGATTGGCAATTTGTACGGGCGATGATAACCGAGCAGTTGGAGCGCCCCAAAAGCCAAACATCATCAAATTCATCTACATCTACATCCATACTCCGCAAGCCGCCTGAAGGTGTGTGGCGGAGGGTACCCTGAGTACCTCTATCGGTTCTCCCTTCTATTCCAGTCTCGTATTGTTCGTGGAAAGAAGGATTGCCCGTATGCTTCTGCGTGGGCTCTAATCTCTCTGATTTAATCCTCATGGTCTCTTCGCGAGATATACGTAGGAGGGAGCAATATACTGCAGGACTCTTCGGTGAAGGTATGTTCTCGAAACTTTAACAAAAGCCCGTACCGAGCTACTGAGCGTCTCTCCTGCAGAGTCTTCCACTGGAGTTTATCTATCATCTCCGTAACGCTTTCGCGACTACTAAATGATCCTGTAACGAAGCGCGCTGCTCTCCGTTGGATCTTCCCTATCTCTTGTATCAACCCTATCTGGTACGGATCCCACACCGCTGAGCGGTATTCAAGCAGTGGGCGAACAAGTGTACTGTACCCTACTTCCTTTGTTTTCGGATTGCATTTCCTTAAGATTCTTCCAATGAATCTCAGTCTGGCATCTGCTTTACCGACGATCAACTTTATGTGATCATTCCATTTTAAATCACTCCTAATGCGTACTCCCAGATAATTTATGGAATTAACTGCTTCCAGTTGCTGACCTGCTATATTGTAGCTAAATGATAAAGTATCGTTCTTTCTATGTATTCGCAGCACATTACACTTGTCTACATTGAGATTCAATTGCCATTCCCTGCACCATGTGTCAATTCGCTGCAGATCCTCCTGTATTTCAGTACAATTTTCCATTGTTACAACCTCTCGATACACCACAGCATCATCTGCAAAAAGCCTCAGTGAACTTCCGATGTCATCCACAAGGTCATTTATGTATATTGTGAACAGCAACGGTCCCATGACACTCCCCTGTGGCACTCGTGAAATCACTCTTACTTCGGAAGACTTCTCTACATTGAGAATGACATGCTGCGTTCTGTTATCTAGGAACTCCTCAATCCAATCACACAATTGGTCTGATAGTCCATATGCTCTTACTTTGTTCATTAAACGACTGTGGGGAACTGTATCGAACGCCTTGCGGAAGTCAAGAAACACGGCATCTACCTGTGAACCCGTGTCTATGGCCCTCTGAGTCTCGTGGACGAATAGCGCGAGTTGGGTTTCACACGACCGTCTTTTTTCGAAACCCATGCTGATTCCTATAGAGTAGATTCCTAGTCTCCAGGAAAGTCATTATACTCGAACATAATACGTGGTCCAAATTTCTACAACTGATCGACGTTAGAGATATAGGTCTACAGTTCTGCACATCTCTTCGATGTTCCTTCTTCAAAACGGGGATGACCTGTGCCCTTTTCCAATCCTTTGGAACGCTACGCTCTTCTAGAGACCTACGGTACGCCACTGCAAGAAGGGGGGCAAGTTCCTTCGCGTACTCTGTGTAAAATCGAACTGGTATCCCATCAGGTCCACCGGCCTTTCGTCTTTTGAGCGATTTTAATTGTTTCTCTATCCCTCTGTCGTCTATTTCGATATCTACCATTTTGTCATCTGTGCGACAATCTAGAGAAGGAACTACAGTACAGTCTTCCTCTGTGAAACAGCTTTGGAAAAAGACATTTAGTATTTGGGCCTTTAGTTTGTCATCCTCTGTTTCAGTACCATTTTGGTCACAGAGTGTCTGGAGATTTTGTTTTGATCCACCTACCGCTCTGACATAAGGCCAGAGTTTCTTAGGATTTTCTGCCAAATCAGTACATAGAACTTTACTTTCGAATTCATTGAACGCCTCTCGCATAGCCCTCCTCACACTACATTTCGCTTCACGTAATTTTTGTTTGTCTGCAAGGCTTTGGCTATGTTTATGTTTGCTGTGAAGTTCCCTTTGCTTCCGCAGCAGTTTTCTAACTCGGTTGTTGTACCACGGTGGCTCTTTTCCATCTCTTACGATCTTGCTGGGCACATACTCATCTAACGCATATTGTACGATGGTTTTGAACTTTTTCCACTGATCCTCAACACTATCTGTACTTGAGACAAAACTTTTGTGTTGAGCCGTCAGGTACTCTGAAATCTGTTTTTTGTCACTTTTGCTAAACAGAAAAATCTTCCTTCCTTTTCTAATATTTCTATTTACGGCTGAAATCATTGATGCCGTAACCGCTTTATGATCGCTTATTCCCTGTTCTGCGTTAACTGTTTCAAATAGTTCGGGTCTGTTTGTCACCATAAGGTCTAATATGTTATCGCCAGTCGGTTCTCTGTTTAACTGCTCAAGGTAGTTTTCAGATAAAGCACTTAAAAAAATTTCACTGGATTCTTTGTCCCTGCCACCCGTTATGAACGTTGAGTCTCCCATTCTATATCCGGCAAATTAAAATCTCCACCCAGAACTATAACATGGTGGGGAAATCTACTCGAAATATTTTCCAAATTATCCCTCAGGTGCTCAGCCACAACAGCTGCTGAGCCAGGGGGCCTATAAAAACATCCAATTACCATGTCTGAGCCTGCTTTAACCGTGAACTTCACCCAAATCGTTTCACATTTCGGACCTCCGTCAGTTTCCTTTGATACTATTGCACTTCTTATCGCTATAAACACGCCTCCCCCTTCACTGTTCAGCCTGTCTCTGCGGTATACATTCCAATCTGAATTTAGGATTTCATTACGTTTACGTCTGGTTTCAGGCAACTTTCTGTCCCTAGTACTATATGGGCGAGTTATTGTGATAGTTTCTTAGCTTTGGTTACTGATAATAACTCGATACCAGTGCCTATGAGTTTAATTTGTACACCATCAGTATTACGGCCAACGCCGACCTTCCTTCTAATTTCACGTTTATGGTCGTTGTACACACAGCACTCCATGGAGTCGCCAGTCAAACATCGTCATCATCAGTCTGACGAGATAGAGACCGCACGGATTTCTTCACGTATTCCATAAAAAGTTATTCAAATGGCTCTGAGCACTATGGGACTTGACATCTGAGGTCATCAGTCCCCTAGAACTTAGAACTACTTAAACCTAACTAACCTAAGGACATCACACACATCCATGCCCGAGGCAGGATTCGAACCTGCGACCGTAGTGGTCGCGCGGTTCCAGACTGAAGCGCCTAGAACCGCTCGGCCACCGCGGCCGGCAATGTATTCCATACCCAGCTGAAACTGTTCACTGATTCCTTCACCAAGGAAGATGAATGGGATATTCCAGAATTTGAAACACGAACAGCTGCTAGCATGAGTTTCTTAGACGTAGATACCTTAGGGGTGGCGAAGCAACTCAAATCGCTTGATACGGGCAAGTCTTCAGGTCCAGATTGTATACCGATTAGGTTCCTTTCAGATTACGCTGATACGATAGCTCCCTACTTAGCACTCATATACAACCGCTCGCTCACCGATAGATCTGTACCTAAAGATTGGAAAATAGCGCAGGTCGCACCAGTGTTTAAGAAGGGTAGTAGGAGTAATCCATCGAACTACAGACGTATATCATTGACGTCGGTTTTCAGTGGGGTTTTTGAGCATATACTGTATTCAAACATTATGAATCACCTCGAAGGGAACGATCTATTGATACGTAATCAGCACGGTTTCAGAAAACGTCGTTCTTGTGCAACGCAGCTAGCTCTTTATTCGCACGAAGTAATGGCCGCTATCGACAGGGGATCTCAGGTTGATTCCGTATTTCTGGATTTCCGGAAAGCTTTTGACACCGTTCCTCACAAGCGACTTCTAATCGAGCTGCGGGCATATGGGGTATCGTCTCAGTTGTGCGACTGGATTCGTGATTTCCTGTCAGGAAGGTCGCAGTTCGTAGTAAAAGACGGCAAATCATCGAGTAAAACTGAAGTGATATCAGGTGTTCCCCAGGGAAGCGTCCTGGGACCTCTGCTGTTCCTGATCTATATAAATGACCTGGGTGACAATCTGAGCAGTTTTCTTAGATTTTTCGCAGATGATGCTGTAATTTACCGTCTAGTAAGGTCATCCGAAGACCAGTATCAGTTGCAAAGCGATTTAGAAAAGATTGCTGTATGGTGTGGCAGGTGGCAGTTGACGCTAAATAACGAAAAGTGTGTGGTGATCCACATGAGTTCCAAAAGCAATCCGTTGGAATTCGATTACTCGATATATAGCACAATTCTCAAGGCTGTCAATTCAACTAAGTACCTGGGTGTTAAAATTACGAACAGCTTCAGTTGGAAAGACCACATAGATAACATTGTGGGGAAGGCGAGCCAAAGGTTGCGTTTCATTGGCAGGACACTTAGAAGATGCAACAAGTCCACCAAAGAGACAGCTTACAATACACTCGTTCGTCCTCTGAATATTGCTGCGCGGTGTGGGATCCTTACCAGGTGGGATTGACGGAGGACATCGAAAGGGTGCAAAAAAGGGCAGCTCGTTTTGTATTATCACGTAGTAGGGGAGAGAGTGTGGCAGATATGATACGCGAATTGGGATGGAAGTCATTACAGCAAAGACGTTTTTCGTCGCGGCGAGATGTATTTACGAAATTTCAGTCACCAACTTTCTGTTCCGAATGCGAAAATATTTTGTTGAGCCCAACCTACATAGGTAGGAATGATCATCAAAATAAGAGAAATCAGAGCTCGAACAGAAAGGTTTAGGTGTTCGTTTTTCCCGCGCGCTGTTCGGGAGCGGAATGGTAGGGAGATAGTATGATTGTGGTTCGACGAACCCTCTGCCAAGCACTTACATGTGAATTGCAGTGTAGTCATGTAGATGTAGAGGATTACACTCGGGTGATAAAAACCATGGGACAGCGAGATGTACGCTTAGATAAGGCGCTAGTACGGCGTACACAAAGTACAAAAGGGGAGTGTAGTGGTGGAGCTGACATTTTTACTCAGCTGATTCATGTGCAAAGGTTTCCGACGTGGTTATGGCCGCACGACCGGAGTTAACAGAGTTTGTACGCGGAACGGCACTTGTAGCTAGACGCGTGGCACAATCGATATCGGAAATCGTTAGGCTCAAATGGCTCTGAGCACTATGGGACTTAACATCTATGGTCATCAGTCCCCTAGAACTTAAAACTACTTAAACCTAACGATCCTAAGGACAGCACACAACACCCAGCCATCACGAGGCAGAGAAAATCCGTGACCCCGCCGGGAATCGAACCCGGGAACCCGGGCGTGGGAAGCGAGTACGCTACCGCACGACCACGAGATGCGGGCGGAAATCGTTAGGGAATTCAATACTCCGAGAGTACCAAATTTCAGACATTGTCACCACGGACAGTGCAGTGGCCGACGGCCTTCACTTACCGACCGAGAGCAGCGGAGTTTGCTTAGAGTTGCCAGTGCTAACAGACAAGCAGCACTGCTTGAAATGACTGCAGAAATCAACTTGGGACAGAGCGGTGAAATGTGGCGGTAATGGGCTATGGCTGTAGACGACCTAAGCGAGTGCCTTTGGTAACAGCACGACGACGCCTGCAGCTCCTCTCCTGGGCTCTCGGCCATATCGGTAGGACCCTAGACGTCTGGAGAACCGTGGCCTGGTCAGATAAGTCCGGAGTTCAAGTGGTAAGAGCTGATGATACGTTTCGAGTATGGTGGAGACCCCTTGAGGCAATGGACTCTAGTTGTCAACAAGGCACTGCGCAAGACGTTGGTAGGTCCATAACGGTGTGGACTATGTGTACAGTGAATTGACTGGGTTCTCCGGTCCACCTGAAGTGATCATTGATTAGAAATGGTTATGTTCGGCGGGTTGGAGACAATTCATGGACTTTATGTTCCCTAATAATGGTGGACTTTCTGTGCATGACAATGCTGAGTGCCACCGCCCCACCGTTGTTCGTGATTGGTTTGAAGAACATTCTGGACAATTCGAGCGAATGATTTGGCCACCCAACTCACTCGATATGAATGGTATCTGATATGTATGAGATATAATCGTGAGGTCAGTTCGTGCACAAAATCCTGAACGGGCAACACTTTCGCGATTACGAACGGCTGCAGAAGCAGTATGGTTGAAGAACATTCTGGACAATTCGAGCGAATGATTTGGCCACCCAACTCACTCGATATGAATGGTATCTGATATGTATGAGATATAATCGTGAGGTCAGTTCGTGCACAAAATCCTGAACGGGCAACACTTTCGCGATTACGAACGGCTGCAGAAGCAGTATGGTTGAAGAACATTCTGGAAAATTCGAGCGAATGATTTGGCCACCCAACTCACTCGATATGAATGGTATCTGATATGTATGAGATATAATCGTGAGGTCAGTTCGTGCACAAAATCCTGAACGGGCAACACTTTCGCGATTACGAACGGCTGCAGAAGCAGTATGGTTGAAGAACATTCTGGACAATTCGAGCGAATGATTTGGCCACCCAACTCACTCGATATGAATGGTATCTGATATGTATGAGATATAATCGTGAGGTCAGTTCGTGTACAAAATCCTGAACGGGCAACACTTTCGCGATTACGAACGGCTGCAGAAGCAGTATGGTTGAAGAACATTGTGGACAATTCGAGCGAATGATTTGGCCACCCAACTCACTCGATATGAATGGTATCTGATATGTATGAGATATAATCGTGAGGTCAGTTCGTGCACAAAATCCTGAACGGGCAACACTTTCGCGATTACGAACGGCTGCAGAAGCAGTATGGTTCAAGATTTCCGCAGGGGACTCCCAACGACTTGATGAGTCCAAGCCATGCCATGCCATGCCGTGCTGCTGCACTAAGCCGGGAAAAATGAGGTCCGACACAGTATTAGGGGACCTCCCATGACTTTTGTCACATAAAAGTGTAAACCGGAACGAGAACGGTTACCTACTCCGGAAAATGAACTACACGAGTAGAACATGCACCGAATACTTTTCAGTGTTGGTGTCCATAATATGCATACGTGAGAGCTGTTTGCGTAATTTGCAATATTTATTTCTGACGGACATAGAGTAATTTCCGCGAATACAAACAAAGGGCTATTAAGTGAACATTTGATAAGGAACAGTATGGAAATAAGGATGACTGTACTGCTGCTGTTACCGCCACTTTTCCTGTGGAGTGTGCCAAACATTTCTAGAGACTGAAACAGTTAAAAGGGGGATGGGAGCATGGTATCACCTGCTGCAAGGTGTGGGCTTGTTTAAACACGTTGTGAAACAAAAACAAAGGAAGTCACTGGAAAAAAAGCAATCACATGTGTACAGGATTTGTCAGAAATTCGCTCTATTCAAGAAAATAACTTTTTCGAGACGAACAAGTGCACATTGTTGGTATTAATCAGCACAATAAAAACCCATTAAGTGAAATACAATACAAGTCACCAGTCGAGCTGATGTCCTTCCTACTAAAGAGGGGGGGGGGGGGGGGACATTCGTGTATTGGCTCGGACGCCGCTGGAATGAGTGGATACCGCTGACCACATGGGCATAGCACTCAAACCTTTTCACAGAATGTACAGGGTGTTTCAAAAATGACCGGTATATTTGAAATGGCAATAAAAACTAAACGAGCAGCGATAGAAATACACCGTTTGTTGCAATATGCTTGGGACAACAGTACATTTTCAGGCGGACGAACTTTCGAAATTACAGTAGTTACATTCTTCAACAACAGATGGCGCTGCAAGTGATGTGAAAGATATAGAAGACAACGCAGTCTGTGGGTGCGCCATTCTGTACGTCGTCTTTCTGCTGTAAGCGTGTGCTGTTCACAACGTGCAAGTGTGCTGTAGACAACATGGTTTATTCCTTAGAACAGAGGATTTTTCTGGTGTTGGAATTCCACCGCCTAGAACACAGTGTTGTTGCAACAAGACGAAACTTTCAACGGAGGTTTAATGTAACCAAAGGACCGAAAAGTGATACAATAAAGGATCTGTTTGAAAAATTTCAACGGACTGGGAACGCGACGGATGAACGTGCTGGAAAGGTAGGGCGACAGCGTACGGCAACCACAGAGGGCAACGCGCAGCTAGTGCAGCAGGTGATCCGACAGCGGCCTCCGGTTTCCGTTCGCCGTGTTGCAGCTGCGGTCCAAATAACGCCAACGTCCACGTATCGTCTCATGCGCCAGAGTTTACACCTCTATCCATACAAAATTCAAACGCGGCAACCCCCCAGCGCCGCTACCATTGCTGCACGAGAGACATTCGCTAACGATATAGTGCACAGGATTGATGACGGCGATACGCATGTGGGCAGCATTTGGTTTACTGACGAAGCTTATTTTTACCTGGACGGCTTCGTCAATAAACAGAACTGGCGCATATGGGGAACCGAAAAGCCCCATGTTGCAGTCCCATCGTGCCTGCATCCGCAAAAAGTACTGGTCTGGGCCACCATTTCTTCCAAAGGAATCATTGGCCCATTTTTCAGATCCGAAACGATTACTGCATCACGCTATCTGGACATTCTTCGTGAATTTGTGGCGGTACAAACTGCCTTAGACGACACTGCGAACACCTCGTGGTTTATGCAAGATGGTGCCCGGCCACATCGCACGGCCGACGTCTTTAATTTCCTGAATGAATATTTCGATGATCGTGTGATTGCTTTGGGCTATGCGAAACATACAGGAGGCGGCGTGGATTGGCCTCCCTATTCGCCAGACATGAACCCCTGTGACTTCTTTCTGTGGGGACACGTGAAAGACCAGGTGTACCGCCAGAATCCAGAAACAATTGAACAGCTGAAGCAGTACATCTCATCTGCATGTGAAGCCATTCCGCCAGACACGTTGTCAAAGGTTTCGGGTAATTTCATTCAGAGACTACGCCATATTATTGGTACGCATGGTGGATATGTGGAAAATATCGTACTATAGAGTTTCCCAGACCGCAGCGCCATCTGTTGTTGAAAATTGTAACTACTGTAATTTCGAAAGTTTGTCTGCCTGAAAATGTACTGTTGTCCCAAGCATATTGCAACAAACGGTGTATTTCTATCGCTGCTCGTTTAGTTTTTATTGCCGTTTCAAATATACCGGTCATTTTTGAGACACCCTGTATGTGCCGGTTCCAGTCAGAATGGAAAAGCAAAATGAAGTAATTTACTCTTCATAACATCGTAAATAATGAGCTCTTCCAAGTGAGGGCAGTGGATTGCAACAGTAATGAGTTCCGCAACCGAAAAGCATGTAATTATCTCGATAGCTGCAACTAGAATGTAGACAACGCGTTTGAACAAAAGCAGGGGTTCCAAGGAAACGTTAGCTCAGACTCTAAAAGTACGGATCGACAGGCAAGAAGTGCAGAAATTTGACTACCGTGAACTCATGCTGCAAAGCATCTGATTGAATGAATATATCCAAAGAATCACACCTGAGACATGCCGCAAGTGTGACTACCTACTAGTCCAGAGAACTACGCAAGATATTTCTGTCACCACAGTTATTGTTCACCAAATGATGTTCGATAGACGCTACAGTGTCCACACACGTATACATATGAGTGTCTCGTTGGAACTGAGAGACCAGTGTCACGTTAATGTGTTAATGAAACGAGGCCGACGGTGTTCATTCGGGGTAGTGCGGAGCTCTGCAGTAGAATTTTTACACAATAATATAATTTAAGTCAGTGGAAGGGAACTATTTAATCTACGGAAGTTCACTCTGGACCGCTGTAACCAACTGTTCATAGTTCAGGCTCTGGTACTGAATAACATTTTGACATTTTTTCTGTGCGACGATCACCCGTTAATATTGGGGCCTAGAACGCCGGCAACTGAAAGTCGATTAGTGTTGGCGATGAACTGCGACAGGAGCTGTGCTGGCAGTGAACTGTTGTTGTTGTTGTTGTTGTTGTTGTTGTGGTCTTCAGTCCTGAGACTGGTTTGATGCAGCTCTCCATGCTACTCTATCATGTGCAAGCCTCTTCATCTACCAGTACTTACTGCGACCTACATCCTTCTCAATCTGCTTGGTGTATTTATCTCTTGGTAACCCAATATGATTTTTACCTGTATATTGAGCAAGCAGTGAAGGAAACAAAAGAAAAATTCGGAGTAGGTATTAAAATCCATGGACAAGAAATAAAAACTTTGAGGTTTGCCGATGACATTGTAATTCTGTCAGAGACAGCAAAGGACTTGGAAGAGCAGTTGAACGGAATGGATAGTGTCTTGAAAGGAGGATATAAGATAAACATCAGCTAAAACAAAACGAGGATAATAGAATGTAGTCGAATTAAATCGGGTGATGCTGAGGCAATTAGATTAGGAAATGAGACACTTACAGTAGTAAAGGAGTTTTGCTATTTGGGGTGCATAATAACTGATGATGGTCGAAGTAGAGAGGATATAAAATGTAGACTGGCAATGGCAAGGAAAGCGTTTCTGAAGAAGAGAAATTTGTTAACATCGAGTATAGATTTAAGTGTCAGGAAGTCGTTTCTGAAAGTATTTGTTTGGAGTGTGGCCATGTATGGAAGTTAAACATGGACGATAAATAGTTTCGACAAGAAGAGAATAGAAGCTTTTGAAATAAAATGTGGTGCTACAGAAGATCAAGGCAGTGAACTGTACCTCTTAAATCTCCAAAGATCCGTACTGTGCCATCGGTTTTAGAACTTTCACACACGGGTAAAAACAGAAAACATAATTATTTAACATCTTTACCTTGAAAGCATGAAGACTTCTTCTTCCATGTTCAACAATATTGACATACCTACACTAATCTAACAGTTGGTGGCTTCACACAGCATTCCACAAAAACTGCCTACTCCATCCTCTTTCGCTGACAGACAGCTACCTACAACTGAGCGCCGTGCGTTCACTTACTGCAACACTAGCAGTATCTCTGGGTCTGCGATATAAAGCTTATGAAAGACATACATCGTTTAAAAAAACACACTCGGGTGCCACATACAAATGTGCTCCAGTACACTCCTTTCAAACTGTAATTCTGGCTTATTTGGTAAATAACTTGTAAGCAAAATCGTAAACATGGACGCGAATCAGCAACTGTGTAAATCTGAAGAGGTTGAAAAAAATCAACCAACCAGTTGCAAAACAAAGGTTTATTACCCCTTGACCTAGGTTTCGATATTTCCAAAAATATTTTCCTCACGACAAGTGGGCCTTGTTACATCACATGATGGTACATTAGAATAGCTGACAAAAACAAGAATTATCCCAAGCCATGGCTTACATAGCAGCCAGATCACATTTAGCGTACTTTGGAATTAATGCCCACTGGTAAATGTCCACTGGAAGAGGCTCTTGTAAACACAAAATAATAATAGGTGTGTGAGGATCAAATATTTGCATGAGTTAAGTGTACAACATGCCACAGACAAAGGCCAACATCCGTTAGAAACTGACATTTGCTTGATTTTGTTGGTAGCTGTTGCTAAATGGCGAACTATGAAATTTTGGCCAATTCGATTCTTGTACGCCTGTACTTAAGGGGCTCCGGAACGCCCTATACTTGCAGTGTTAAAATAACGCTTATAAATTACATCTTTCCTCACAAAGTATTTGAGGTAGGAAGTTGAACTTTTTACAGATTATTTATTGGAATATGGGCTACAACTTAACACACGGATTTTACAAAATTTTAGTTTAGTTATTAAAGATGATTTTTTTTCAGTTGTAATGAAAATTCACAACATTTTTTTGCAATTTTTTATTTATATATTCAAAAATATACAGTTTTTTGGAAAAAAGGCTGTGTTAAATTATGCAGAAAGTTTTGGGAATCGAGCGACAAAGATTGGATTAACTTTTTAGTGCATTCCAGGTCCATAGGATGGATTATCTTCATCCTCTGCAAACTCCTCCTCCAGCTTCATCTTGTTCCTCCTCCTGTTTACTCTTGCTTGTATTTCTAGACTCTTTACAGCCCTGTCTGCAGCCCGAAGGCGTTCCTTGTCTAAAGCAAGCATCGCTCGTACCATGTTAGAACCTATCTTCATTCCCATATTTCTAAATACCTTTGGCTTTCCAACATTTCTCCTTTTCTTAAAAGCCTTCAGAGGGTTTCTAATAACTTTACTTTTACTCATTATTATACTTCAACAAAACAGAGACTCAAGAAACAGAATTAATTACGAATATTTGCGAGATAACGGCAGAGTAAATAAACATGAAACAATCGACAATCACACCAGCGATATATATTGAACCATCACAGGTTAGCCACAACACATACTTTATCTCACATCACTAAAATGTACCTAGTGAACACGGACGTTAATAATAACACCATTTGACAGCAGTTTAACAACGCCACAGTGGGTCACGCCCATGTAGAAAACATTTCAAAAAAAAATTTAAAAATAGTTGTAGTCTTCGGAATTGAATAAATTATATATCTATTAAAAGGTAATAGTCTGCAGATTCAGAAAACGCAAAAAAGTAAAAATTGAACTTTTCATGATTTTGAGCCTTTCCGTAGCCCCTTAAGTAAAGAACTCACGAGCGTGTGTCAATTTGGAATTTTAATGCTAATTTATTACCTCTGGGTGTAACAGATACAGCTTTGTCATTTAGGGAAAAGAGAACATTCACTGTACTTTTTGCCCATGAGATTTTATTGACTGGCTCATGTTCGTTGCGAACATCAACAGAATTTTTACTATGAATCACTTTTGTGTGCCTCTCTCACTACGTTGCCTGATGTGCTTTGTTTTGCACACTTTGGATTTGCAACCAGTCTTTTTACGGTAAGTGGGTCGTGCATTGCAAAACAGTGTCTTCGCGCCTGCGGTTGACCCTGCAGCGTACACAAGATCTTAATTTCCCTCCATTGGATCTGTTTACTACCTGCTGTTTCTGTCTGCTTCCCTGTGACACACGCGGACCGCCGCGCAAGTGGCTTATGCATCGTAAAAACAGAAGAGTCTTTCGACTGAAGCGCCTATGCTGTTTCTAGCGTTTGCTCATGTGTTCAGACTACAGACAAACAGTCTTCCAATGACAGATTAGTTAAACTAAGCAGGTCTTCTTTCTATTTATCGTCGTTTGAGTGCATCATAAGCCTGCCACGAAAGAGAAAATCAGCATAAGACTTTTCATATTGTCATTTTCACACTGAAACTTGCAACCTGCAGTTATGCCGTGTAACCGTGCTATCATCTCTTCGTAACGTTGATTTAGTTTCTCAAAGCTTCGAAAACCTTTGTGCCTGATTGCCACACCATGTACGAATTAATCAAAATTTTGGATTATCAGAGTCACTGAATCTACACTCCTGGAAATTGAAATAAGAACACCGTGAATTCATTGTCCCAGGAAGGGGAAACTTTATTGACACATTCCTGGGGTCAGATACATCACATGATCACACTGACAGAACCACAGGCACATAGACACAGGCAACAGAGCATGCACAATGTCGGCACTAGTACAGTGTATATCCACCTTTCGCAGCAATGCAGGCTGCTATTCTCCCATGGAGACGATCGTAGAGATGCTGGATGTAGTCCTGTGGAACGGCTTGCCATGCCATTTCCACCTGGCGCCTCAGTTGGACGAGCGTTCGTGCTGGACGTGCAGACCGCGTGAGACGACGCTTCATCCAGTCCCAAACATGCTCAATGGGGGACGGATCCGGAGATCTTGCTGGCCAGGGTAGTTGACTTACACCTTCTAGAGCACGTTGGGTGGCACGGGATACATGCGGACGTGCATTGTCCTGTTGGAACAGCAAGTTCCCTTGCCGTTCTAGGAATGGTAGAACGATGGGTTCGATGACGGTTTGGATGTACCGTGCACTATTCAGTGTCCCCTCGACGATCACCAGTGGTGTACGGCGAGTGTAGGAGATCGCTCCCCACACCATGATGCCGGGTGTTGGCCCTGTGTGCCTCGGTCGTATGCAGTCCTGATTGTGGCGCTCACCTGCACGGCGCCAAACACGCATACGACCATCATTGGCACCAAGGCAGAAGCGACTCTCATCGCTGAAGACGACACGTCTCCATTCGTCCCTCCATTCACGCCTGTCGCGACACCACTGGAGGCGGGCTGCACGATGTTGGGGCGTGAGCGGAAGACGGCCTAACGGTGTGCGGGACCGTAGCCCAGCTTCATGGAGACGGTTGCGAATGGTCCTCGCCGATACCCCAGGAGCAACAGTGTCCCTAATTTGCTGGGAAGTGGCGGTGCGGTCCCCTACGGCACTGCGTAGGATCCTACGGTCTTGGCGTGCATCCGTGCGTCGCTGCGGTCCGGTCCCAGGTCGACGGGCACGTGCACCTTCCGCCGACCACTGGCGACAACATCGATGTACTGTGGAGACCTCACGCCCCACGTGTTGAGCAATTCGGCGGTACGTCCACCCGGCCTCCCGCATGCCCACTATACGCCCTCGCTCAAAGTCCGTCAACTGCACATACGGTTCACGTCCACGCTGTCGCGGCATGCTACCAGTGTTAAAGACTGCGATGGAGATACCGTTACCATACTCATGAAATCTCAGATTCCCGCGAGATCACCGAAGTTAAGCGCTGTCGGGCGTGGTCGGCACTTGGATGGGTGACCATCCAGGCCAACATGCGCTGTTGCCGTTTTTCAGGGTGCACTCAGCCTCGTGATGCCAATTGAGGAGCTACTCGACCGAATAGTAGCGGCTCCGGTCGAGAATACCATCATAAGGACCGGGAGAGCGGTGTGCTGAACCCACGTCCCTGCTATCCGCATCCTCCACTGAGGATGACACGGCGGTCGGATGGTCCCGGTAGGCCACTTGTGGCCTGAAGACGGAGTGCTTTTTTTTTTTTTTTTTCAATCTCAGATCCCTAGCTCGTATTTAGTTCTCGAGAGTAACGTAGTCTAGTAAGTTCAGCAGACAAAATGTCAGCTGCATCCTTAACAAAGCAGACTGGGCTGTAGCTAGTGCATAACTGATACCGGGCCGTCATATGATATTTTACTGCGATGAAAGTCACAGCAGTTCAGGGATGTGTCTAAACCAGTCGGTTGTATGGAATGAATGGTTCAACATGGAGACGACAGCATGACCGAAAGATGCTGTCAGGTTTGGATGTGCACATTGTGACAACATTTTTGAAGTTGCCTGATATGTTGGTGATCAATCCAGAATGTCCAACGAGTCTAGAACGAATGGTATAGTACTGGCAACCCTGAAACGTTGTGTAAGAAGCTTGGTAGGAGACGAATATCATGCCTTGTCAATGAGAACTGTTTCAAACCGTACAGGAATTGCTACATTCAGTAAATGCATTTGCAACTGAATCAGTTTCCGACCGAACACTGACGGCCTGCGAAAAGGTGAATCATTTTTTTCCAACTATGTGGCTTGGAAATGAGCAACCATCACCTTACTGCTAGTCAGGTCGTGCCTAACTGCAGTCGTGATTCGACTTTGCCTTCCCAGTCACAATGTAGTAGTCAGGTCTGATGACAGATTAAGGATGGAAGAAGGTAGCACAACTCTACTTAAATAAGTCACTACAGTCTCAATAAAATATTTTGGTAAAGACCCAAAAACATATTAACAATGAAGCTCGTAAAGTTGAACTAGGTAAAAAGGCACTGAAATAAGTAGCAAAAGAGTATAAACATGTTGTCGTTGTTGTTGTTGTTGTTGTGGTCTTCAGTCCAGAGACTGCTTTGATGCAGCTCTCCATGCTACTCTATCCTGGGAAAGCTTCTTCATCTCCCAGTACATACTGCAACCTACATCCTTCTGAATCTGCTTAGTGTATTCATCTCTTGGTCTCCCTCTACGATTTTTACCCTCCACGCTGCCCTCCAATACTAGATTGTGATCCCTTGACACTATACGATCAGTAACACGAATGTGTGCCGGAAGAAGCTGAAGAAGAAGAAGAAGAAGAAGAAGAAGAAGAGGTAGAAGCTTAATTTATGTGACCGCACCCCCGAAATTAAAGGAGCTGTGCTGAGAATCAAAAATCTGCATGAACTTAGCAATATCAACATCGGTTGGTAAACATGTGTTCTCAGGGGTAAGACATTTTCCGAGGGCAGGGGTTCGCACTCAACTTCAGACCATGCATATAAATCCACATCTGCAGCCATTTCAGTACCAGTCCGTTCCACGACTTTGATGATGAAATGCTTCTCTAAGCACAGGGAGGCTAGCCCACATGCTGCATCTGTACTAGACGTTTCGCCCACTCCTCCAAATGGCTCTGAGCACTATGGGACTTAACTTCTGAGGTCATCAGTCCCCTAGAACGTATAACTACTTAAAGCTAACTAACCTAAGTACACTGCTGGCCACCGTAAATGCAACACCAAGAAAGACAAGAGGTAGCACAACAAAATTTATTTTGTAGATAACATATTGACCAAGTATCAAATGATTGTGTTTACAGACGTCTGTGACATGTGGTTCCTGCCAGAATCAGTAGCCAGAGTAGCCGCCATTGTTGGAGATCACCGCTGCCACACGTCTCGGCATTGAGTCAAAGAGACGTTGGATGTGTTCCTGGGGTACAGCAGCCCAAGCAGCTTCCACACGTTGCCAAAGATCATCTGGTGTGGCAGCTGGGGATGTAATCTGGGTCACTCGTTGAGCAACCATGGACCACATGTTTTCTATCGGCGAAAGATCCGGAGAGCGAGCCGGCCAGGGAAGCAATTCAATCTGGTTATTGACGAAGAACCTTTGGACAATGCGTGCCACGTGTGGTCGCGCATTATCCTGTTGAAATATGGCTGTGGCCGAGCCCTGAAGGTAAGGAAGGACAACTGGCTCCAGCACCTCGGATATGTAGCGCCGGCTATTTAAAGTACCAGCAATGCATACTAGAGGGGTGCGAGACTAATATCCAATACCGCCCCATACCATAATACCCGGTGCAAGACCAGTGTGGCGGTGCATAATGCAGCTGTCCAACATCCTCTCTCCACGGTGTCTCCACACTCGAATCCGACCATTGTGGTGGTGCAGACAGAAGCGTGCCTCGTCAGTAAAGACAACGTCATTCCATTCTGCCGTCCACATCCATCTGTCATCACACCATTGGCGACGGAGACGTCTGTGGTTCTGCGTCAATGGTAGACGAAGCAATGGACGTCTTGCGGACAGACCACTCTGCTGTAAACGGCGTCGAATGGTACGCGCAGACACTGGATGATGCGTTACAGACGCAATGTGCTGTGCTATGGTTCGGAATGTCACTGAGCGATCCGTCACAGCCATGCGCACAATTTGCCTATCAGCACGTGCAGTGGTGCACCGAGGTGAATGCGATCGACCACGTCGGTCCGTCGTACCCTCCTGCATCCAACGGTCACATATCCGCATTACAGTTGTTTGGTTTCGTCCAACACGACTAGCGATTTCTCTGTATGATAATCCACAATCTCGGTAAGCCACTATCCTTCCTCTGTCGAACTCGGATACTTGATCAAACGATGTTCGCTGTTGTCTACGAGGCATAACTGATCGTCTTGTGAAACAACCACAAGGTAAACACACGTGCCGAACGTACACTCGTCGAAATCACCAAGCCTTTAATGGTGCTATGAGGTGGCGCCACTGGTGTGCGTGATGTGCGTCTGTGCTGAAATTCTAATCAGTTGCATATCTCATCGCTGCAAACCCATGGTGTAAATTTCATTTGATTCGGATGCTTCCTTCAGGGTGTTGCATTTACGGTGGCCAGCAGTGTACATCACACAGATCCATGCCCGAAGCAGGATTCGAACCAGCGACTGTAGCGGTCGCTAGCGGCTCCAGACTGTAGCGCCTAGAACCGCTCGGCCACTCAGGCCGGCCCCACTCCTCCACTTGATACTGTCTTACCGAGACCACCACCAGTTACTGTAGCAGTGTTTTTGCAGAAATAGTATCTACATTGTCTACATCAGAAGCTCATCCAAATTCTGAATCTTCTCCGTGCTCTTGTGTAATATCTTCGTAGCATTTCATTACATAATCAGCCAGAACGTAATTTGTTGTAGGACATGATGTCATTCTTGTCGTTCTAAATAAATGCTCATGAACGTCAAAAGCGGTATTACACACATTGGAGAACACTTTGTGCAATTCTTTGTCGTAATAAATCCAAGCAAATGGGTTTTTCCATCCGTTATGCTATGACCTGCCCGACGGTTTCTTGACACTTCTTGCTGATGTACTGCAGCAAATGGCAGAAGACACATTCTCGGATTTCTTATTTTTTGGCTGAATCTGGTTTCCGCTGTTGTCGGTGCTAGTATTATCCGCGACAAATGTATCACGAATTTCTCCATAGCTTTGCAAAAACAGACATAATGTGTGATGGGATAACCGCAATCACTGCTTTTTCCAATGTTCATTATAACCCGTCTTGATTGCAAAAAATGTTTAATCACTTGACCGGTTTCGGTTCATCTACTACCATCTTCAGATCTGTAATTTCGGTTACAGGAGTACCCCGTCCATATACAACCACCTTCACATGTGATTAAACATTTTTTGCAATCAAGACGGGTTATAAATAACATTTATCCATAGCGATTAGGAAATTGTTCGAATTCGAAAGTACTAATAGAAACAAACTCAATATTGCATTTCAGCATTCCACACGCATCCAGTAATCGCGCAATGTTTGAATACTGCGAAAATTTTTCCCTGTGAAGAGCTTTTGCTCCACGCGTCCTGTCAGTAAACCCTCTTCTTTGCACCACCTATTAATGGCTAACACACCTTCAGTCTACAATATAAGCTCCCGCGTCCTTCAAAGCCATTGTCTCGACACAAACAAGAAGAAAAAGATGACAATCCCGATTACGTGAAAATTTCACAGAAATCTTAAACGACACCGCTGTTATATTAAAAACTAATGAGGTAGTCTGTTACAATCGGCTTCCTCGCATCTCGGATTATTCTTTATTATTGCTGAATACTGGCAAGCAGATATTTCAAAAAACTTGTTGACGAATGGAGTGGGCGTATTGCAGCATGTCACTTGTAAAGAAACATTAAAGCAGGGAGAAAAGACGGGACCCCACTCACAGTATAGTGCGACAGTTATTCTGGGGAGCGCCTTTGACTTGACCAGAGAAAGGCGAGGAACCAGGGGAGTGTGTTTCTTGGTTGCCTATGCACCAAGACTTCTGAAACGAACAGATATGTTTTAGAGGTCGGAAATTTTAGCTTCCATCTTAGAGTTTTAATAGTTCATTAATTTTTGATAAAGGCAAGTGAGAAATATTTTATTTTATCACACTAAAACTTTACTGGGTGCGGTGCAACCACAAGATTTTGTATGTGGCTGCTCGAGCCCCGGCGTACCCACGTAGTCGGTTCGCATGCCCACGGTACGAAATGAATGCGGGCACGGGCTGCTGCTGACTGACTGCTATTGGCTGGCACATCACGTGACGTATCCACGTTTCTGCGCATCCAGACGTCACCCGCCAGGTTATACTGTCTCTTGAGGAAAACTATCTTTTTTAGTTGAACATGATTATCCAAAGGGACTTCATTAGAAGGGATTTCGGTGCGCACTTCTACACTGAAGAGCCAAAGAAACTGCTACACCACCCTCATATCGTGTAGGGTCCCTCCGGAGCTCACAGATGTGCCGCAACACGACGTGACATGTACTCGACTAATGTCTGAAGTAGTGCTGGCGGGAACTGACACCATAAATCCTGCAGGGCTGTCCATAAATCCGTAAGAGTACGAGGGGATGGACATCTGAACACCACGTTGCAAGGCATTGCACATACGAGGTGTGGCTAGAAAAAAACCGGACTAGTACTGGTGAAACAATAAAACGAATGCAATAAGGCTGAAAGTCGCGTGGCCTGTCACGTGACTCTCGCTCCGCCTACTGCTCGAGTTTCATCTGCCTCCTGCACTCAGTCTGCCCGTGGCGTCTGTTTTAAGTAGTTGACGTTTTGTCTGTGCGTCGGAAAATGTGGAGTGTACAGAAAGAACAGCGTGTTAACATCAAATTTTGTTTCAAACTAGGAAAATCTGCAAGTGAAACGTTTGTAATGCTACAAGAAGTGTACGGCGATGATTGTTTATCGCGAACACAAGTGTTTGAGTGGTTTAAACGATTTAAAGATGGCCGCGAAGACACCAGTGATGACACTCGCACTGGCAGACCATTGTCAGCAAAAACTGAAGCAAACATTGAAAAAATCGGTAAACTTGTTCGACAAGATCGCCGTTTAACAATCAGAGCAGTGTCTGAGTTAACAGGAGTTGACAAGGAAAGCGAGTACGGAGAAAACGGAACGATTTGTGGAGAAAAAAGTCATGGATCCTTCACCAAGACAATGCCCCAGCTTACAGTGCGTTGTCAGTGAAGATGTTTTTGGCAAAACACAACATTCCCATCTTAGATCATCCACCCTACTCACCTGATTTGGCCCCCCTGTGACTTTTTTCTTTTCCCTAAAGTCAAGTCAGCCTTGAAAGGAAGTAGATTTGAGACTGTTGAAGCAGTAAAAGAAAAAGCGACGGAAGTAATGTATGGACTTACCTAAAATGATCTGCAGCATTGCTATGAACAGTGGAAAATTCGTATGGAGCGGTGTAGAGACCGAGGAGGAGAGTACATTGAAGGAGATAACATGAAATTGTAAATAATTGTAAATAATTGTTTTTTCCAGCATCAGTCCGGTTTTTTTCTAGCCGCACCTCGTATGCTCAATAATGTTCATGTCTGAGGTATTAGGTGGCCTGCGGAAGTTTTTAAACTCAGAAGAGTGATTCCGGAGCCACTCTGTAGCAATTCTGGACGTATGGGGGTGTCGCACTGTCCTGCTGGTATTGCCCGAGTCCGTGGGAATGCACAGTGGACATGGATGGATGCAGGTCATCACACAGGATGCTTACGTAGGTATCACCAGTCAGAGTCGTATCTAGACGTATCAAGGGTTCCATATCACTCCAACTGCACACGTGTTACACCATGACACCACCAGCTTAAACAGTCCCCTGCTGATACGCATGGTCCATGGACTCATGAGGTTGTCCCCATGCCCGTACACGTCCATCCACTCGATACAATTTGAAACAAGACTCGTCCGACCAGGCAACATGTTTCCAGTCATCAGCAGTCCTATGTATGTGCTGACGGGCCCAGGCGAGGCGTAGAATTTTGTGTTGTGCAGTTATCGAGGGTACACGAGTAATAGGTGCTATCGACAGGGGATGTCAAATTGATCCATATTTTTAGGTTTCCAGAAGGCTTTCGACACCGTTCCTCGCAAGCGTCTTCTAACCGAACTGGGTGCCTACGGAGTATCGCCTCAGTTGTGCGACTGGATTCGTGATTTCCTGTCAGGAAGGTCACAGCTCGTAGTAATAAAATGTGTGTGAAATCTTACGGGACTTAACTGCTAAGGTCATCAGTCCCTAAGCTTACACACTACTTAACCTAAATTATCCTAAGGACAAACACACACACACCCATGCCCGAGTTACGACTCGAACCTCCGCCGGGTCCAGCTGCACAGTCCCTGACTGCAGCGCCTGAGACCGCTCGGCTAATCCCGCGCGGCTCGTAGTAATAGACGGAAGGTCATCGAGTAAAACATAAGTAATATCCGGCGTTCCTCAAGGAAGTGTTATAGGCCGTCTATTGTTGATGATCTATATTAACGACGTAGTAGACGATCTGAGTAGCCGTCTTAGTTTGTTTGCAGATGATTTACCGTATTGTAAAGTCATCAGATGATCAAAACGACTTGCAAAATGATTTAAATAAGATACCTGTATGGTGCGAAAAGTGGCAATTGACACTGAATAAGGAAAAGTGTTAAGTTATTCACATGACTACTAAATGAAATCAGCTAAATTTCGATTACGCGATAAGTCACACAAATCTGAAGGCTGTAAATTCAACTAAATACTTAGGGATTACAAGTACAAATAACCTAAACTGGAACGATCACATAGGTAATATTGTGTATAGAGCAAACCAAAGACTGTGATTCATTGGCAGAACACTTAGAAGGTGCAACAGGTCTACCAAAAAGACTGCTTACACCACGCTTGTCCGCCCTATTCTGGAGTATTGCTGTACGGTGTGGGATCTGCATCAGGTGGGACTGACGGATGACATCGAAAAAGTACAAATAAGGACAGCTTGTTTTGTATTATCGCGAAATAGGGGAGACAGTGTCAGAGACATGATACGTGAATTGGAGTGGCAAGCATTACAACAAAGGCGTTTTTCGTTGCGACGGGATCTTCTCACGAAATTTCCATCACCTGTTTTTTCATCCGATTGCGAAAACATTCTGTTGGCACAAACCTATATAGGGAGAAATGATCATCACGATAAAATAACAGAAATCAGGGCTCGCACAGAAAAATGTAAGTGCTCGTTTTCCCCGCGTGCCGTCAGAGAGTGGAACGGTAGAGAGACAGCATGAAGGTGGTTCATTGAACCCACTTTATTGTGAATAACAGAGTAATCCTCAAGCGAGGAAAGGCCGCTGGACCTGATGAGATACCAGTTCGATTTTACACAGAGTACGCGAAGGAACTTGCCCCCCTCCTTGCAGCGGTGTACCGTAGGTCTCTAGAAGAGCGTAGGGTTCCAAAGGTTTGGAAAAGGGCACAGGTCATCCCCGTTTTCAAGAAGTGACGTCGAACAGATGTGCAGAACTATAGACCTATATCTCTAACGTCGATCAGTTGTAGAATTTTGGAACACGTATTATGTTCGAGTATAATGACTTTTCTGGAAACTAGAAATCTACTCTGTAGGAATCAGCATGGGTTTCGAAAAAGACGATCGTGTGAAACCCAGCTCGCGCTATTCGTCCACGAGACTCAGAGGGCCATAGACACGGGTTCCCAGGTAGATGCCGTGTTTCTTGACTTCCGCAAGACGTTTGATACAGTTACCCACAGTCGTTTAATGAACAAAATATGGACTATCAGACCAATTGTGTGATTGGATTGAAGAGTTTCTAGATAACAGAACGCAGCATATCATTCTCAATGGAGAGAAGTCTTCCGAAGTAAGAGTGATTTCAGAAGTGCCGCAGAGGAGTGTCGTAGGACCGTTGCTATTCACAATATACATAAATGACCTGGTGGATGACATTGGAAGTTCACTGAGGCTTTTTGCGGGTGATGCTGTGGTACATCGAGAGGTTGTAACAATGGAAAATTGTACTTAAACGCAGGAGGATCTGCAGCGAATTGACGCATGGTGCAGGGAATGGCAATTGAATCTCAATGTAGACAAGTGTAATGTGCTGCGAATACATAGAAAGAAAGATCCCTTATCATTTAGCTACAATATAGCAGGTCAGCAGTTAATTCCATAAATTATCTGGGAGTACGCATTAGGAGTGATTTAAAATGGAATGATCATATAAAGTTTATCGTTGGTAAGGCAGATGCCAGACTAAGATTTATTGGAAGAACCCTAAGGAAATGCAATCCGAAAACAAAGGAAGTAGGTTACAGTACGCTTGTTCGCCCACTGCTTGAATACTGCTCAGCAGTGTGGGATCCGTACCAGATAGGGTTCATGGAGGAGATAGAGAAGATCCAACGCAGAACAGCGCGCTTTGTTACAGGATCATTTAGTAATCGCGAAAGCGTTACGGAGATGATAGATAAACTCCAGTGGAAGACTCTGCAGGAGAGACGCTCAGTAGCTCGGTACGAGCTTTTGTTGAAGTTTCGAGAACATACCTTCACCGAAGAGTCAAGCAGAATATTGCTCCCTCCTACGTCTATCTCGCAAAGAGACCATGAGGATAAGATCAGAGGGATTAGAGTCCACACGGAGGCATACCGACAATCTTTCTTTCCACGAACAATAAGAGACTGTAATAGAAGGGAGAACCGATAGAGGTCCTCAAGGTACCCTCCGCCATACACCGTCAGGTGGCTTGCGGAGTATGGATGTACATGTAGATATGTGTGCGTCAGACACTTGTTGTCTTATATAGGCGACGCCGGCCGCAGCGCTGTATTCTGTCTGTTGACATATGTCTGTATTTGAATACGCCGGCCGGAGTCGCTATTCGGTTCTAGGCGCTACAGTCTGGAACCGAGCGACCGCTACGGTCGCAGGTTCGAATCCTGCATCGGGCATGGACGTGTGTGGTGTCCTTAGGTTAGTTAGGTTTAATTAGTTCTAAGTTTTAGGCGACTGATGAGCTGAGAAGTTAAGCCGCATAGTGCTCAGAGCCATTTGAACCATTTTTTTTTTTTTTTGTATTTGAATACGCATGCCTACACCGCTTTGTTTGGCGGTTCAGTGCATTACCTTACGTAGTGTAGTATTTGTAAACTGGCGTGCGACGGTTGATGGTGAAGAAACGTGTGTCGCGAGATGGGTCAGGGCAGACACACGAAACGTGCGAGCCGCCTCCGCGGGCTGCGTGCTCGCTCGCTGGAGAGGTGGGGGCGTCAGCAGCTGTCAGCGCGGCGTCGGTCGATGCCTGCGTCGCCTGCCTCGCGCCGCCGCTGACACGTCCCATTGTCGGCGTCGCCCTCGAACGATGCGTGTGACGTCACGAGGCGGCGTCCTCTCGCCCGACTGACGTTTCCTGCTGGCCGCAGGCGCTCCACTCTGATAGGTCGCCTTTCTGACCGCTATTCTCGGCTGTGGCCACCAACCTGAAACTCCTAGCCAGTATGCGATACTGCCAGCAGCAAACATCCCTTTTACGTCTCACTTCGCAAAAAAACAAACTGTGCATCCTCATATGGCGACTCTTAACGATTAAAGATCCACTAGCATTCGAGACACCGGAACTAACTACTCAGACAGTCCTTTCGAGACCATCCACGTACTTCGTTGGTTGTACACTACTGGCCATTAAAATTGCTACACCACGAAGATCACGTGCTACAGACGCGAAATTTAACCGACAGGAAGAAGATGCTGTGATATGCAAATCATTAGCTTTTCAGAGCATTCACAGAAGGTTGGCGCCGGTGGCGACACCTACATCGTGCTGACATGAGGAAAGTTTCCAACCGATTTCTCATACACAAACAGCTGCCGACCAGCGTTGCCTGGTGAAACGTTGTTGTGATGCCTCGTGTAAGGAGGAGAAATGCGTACCATCACGTTTCCAACTTTGATAAAGGTCGGATTGTAGCCTATCGCGAATGCGGTTTATCGTATCGCGACACTGCTGCTCGGGGCTGGTCGACATCCAATGACTGTTAGCAGAATATGGATTCGGTGGGTTCAGGAGGGTAATACGGAACGCCGTGCTGGATCCCAACGGCTTCGTATCACTAGCAGTCGAGATGACAGGCATCTTATCCGCATGGCTGTAACGGATCGTGCAGCCACGTCTCGACCCCTGAGTCAACAGATGGGGACGTTTGAAAGACAACAAACATCTGCACGAACATTTCGACGACATTTGCAGCAGCATGGTCTATCACCTCGGAGACCACGGCTGCGGTTACCCTTGACGCTGCATCACAGACAGGAACGCCTGCGATGGTGTACTCAGCGACGAACCTGGGTGCACGGATGGCAAAACGTAATTTTTTTTCGGATGAATCCAGGTTCTGTTTGCAGCATCGTGATGGTCGCATCCGTGTTTGGCGACATGGCGGTGAACGCATATTGGAAACTTGCATTCGTCATCGTCAGACTGGCGTATCACCCGGCGCGATGGCATGGGGTGCCATTGGTTACACGTCTCAGTCACCTCTTGTTCGCATTGACGGCACTTTGAACAATGGACGTTACATTTCAGATGTACTACGACCCGTCGCTCTACCCTTCATTAGATCCCTACGAAACCCTACATTTCAGCAGGATAAAGCACGACCGATTGTTGCAGGTCCTGTACGGGCTTTTCTGGATACAGAAAATGTTCCACTGCTGCCCCGGCCAGCACATTCTCCAGATCTCTCACCGATTGAAAACGTCTGGTCACTGGTGGCCGAGCAACTGGCTCGTCACAATACGCCAGTCACTACTCTCGATGAACTGTGGTATCGTGTTGAAACTGCATGGGCAGCTGTACCTGTACACGCTATCCAAGCTCTGTGTGACTCAATGCCCAGGCGTATCAAGGCCGTTATTACGGCCAGAGGTGGTTGTTCTGGTTACAGATTTCTCAGGATCTATGCACCCAAATTGCGTGAAAATGTAATCATTCGTCAGTCCTAGTATTATATATTTGTCCAATGAATACCCGTTTATCATCTGCATTTCTTCTTGGTGTAGGAATTTTAGTGGCCAGTAGTGTACAAAGGAGAGAAATCTGAAGACAATAGTACATGAAAGGAAGAGTAAGACAATGAAGATGATATGGTAGATACGAAACAGCGAGGACGACTCCAGAAAACACTAAATCACTCCAGGCAAATACTGGGATGTTTCCTTTGGAAGGGCGCGGCCGACTTCCTTACCTAATCCGATGAGACCGATGACCTCGCTGTTTGGTCTCTTTCCCCCAAACAACCCAACCAAATCCACAGAACACTGAAAGACCCTAGTCGAAACAAGGCACCTAAGTCTACGACTATCTCTCACAGTTACTTAGAGCCTTGAGAGAGCTAACCATGTCAAAACTATTCCACATCCTATGCGTGATATGAGTCAGGCGAAGTACTCCCACACTTCAAGAAGAACGTAATAACCTCAATTCCAAGTGCTGGTACCTGTGGATACTAACGAATCTTCAGTTACGAGGCCGGTGGCCTGTTACAGCAAATCTCCTCATCGGCCGCATGAAGAAAAAAAAAATATCCTTTTTGTGATACGATGGAGTAGGTCTCCTGTAAAGTCTACGATATCATTGGCAATAGCGAGATCTCCTAATATGATGACGCATACGGTAGGCGGATTCAAATGGTTGAATAATTTGTACCCCAGTAAGTACACTCACTGTAGATTGCTGTTTCAATTCCTAGTTGAATTCGGGGAAAACAGCTTCCTCGGTAAGCATCTGGATGAGCTCGACTTCCTCTGATTTTGGTCATTTCGCGAGACGTACAGGGTGTTTCAAAAATGACCGGTATATTTGAAACGGCAATAAAAACTAAACGAGCAGCGATAGAAATACACCGTTTGTTGCAATATGCTTGGGACAACAGTACATTTTCAGGCAGACAAACTTTCGAAATTACAGTAGTTACAGTTTTCAACAACAGATGGCGCTGCGATCTGGGAAACTCTATAGTACGATATTTTCCACATATCCACCATGCGTAGCAATAATATGGCGTAGTCTCTGAATGAAATTACCCGAAACCTTTGACAACGTGTCTGGCGGAATGGCTTCACATGCAGATGAGATGTACTGCTCCAGCTGTTCAATTGTTTCTGGATTCTGGCGGTACACCTGGTCTTTCAAGTGTCCCCACAGAAAGAAGTCACAGGGGTTCATGTCTGGCGAATAGGGAGGCCAATCCACGCCGCCTCCTGTATGTTTCGGATAGCCCAAAGCAATCACAAGATCATCGAAATATTCATGCAGGAAATTAAAGACGTCGGCCGTGCGATGTGGCCGGGCACCATCTTGCATAAACCACGAGGTGTTCGCATGTTGTCTAAGGCAGTTTGTACCGCCACAAATTCAAAAAAGAATGTCAGATAGCGTGATGCAGTAATCGTTTCCGATCTGAAAAATGGGCCAATGATTCCTTTGGAAGACATGGCGGCCCAGACCAGTACTTTTTGAGGATGCAGGGACGATGGGACTGCAACATGGGGCTTTTCGGTTCTCCATATGCGCCAGTTCTGTTTATTGACGAAGCCCTCCAGGTAGAAATAAGCTTCGTCAGTAAACCAAATGCTACCCACATGCATATCGCCGTCATCAATCCTGTGCACTATATCGTTAGCGAATGTCTCTCGTGCAGCAATGGTAGCGGCGCTGAGGGGTTGCCGCGTTTGAATTTTGTACGGATAGAGGTGTAAACTCTGGCGCATGAGACGATACGTGGACGTTGGCGTCATTTGGACCGCAGCTGCAACACGGCGAACGGAAACCCGAGGCTGCTGTCGGATCACCTGCTGCACTAGCTGCGCGTTGCCCTCTGTGGTTGCCGTACGCGGTCGCCCTACCTTTCCAGCACGTTCATCCGTCACGTTCCCAGTCCGTTGAAATTTTTCAAACAGATCCTTTATTGTGTCGCTTTTCGGTCCTTTGGTTACATTAAACCTTCGTTGAAAACTTCGTCTTGTTGCAACAACACTGTGTTCTAGACGGTGGAATTCCAACACCAGAAAAATGCTCTGTTCTAAGGAATAAACCATGTTGTCTACAGCACACTTGCACGTTGTGAACAGCACACGCTTACAGCAGAAAGACGACGTACAGAATGGCGCACCCACAGACTGCGTTGTCTTCTATATCTCTCACATCACTTGCAGCGCCATCTGTTGTTGAAAACTGTAACTACTGTAATTTCGAAAGTTTGTCCGCCTGAAAATGTACTGTTGTCCCAAGCATATTGCAACAAACGGTGTATTTCTATCGCTGCTCGTTTAGTTTTTATTGCCGTTTCAAATATACCGGTCATTTTTGAAACACCCTGTATGTAGTGTATGAGGTTGTAATACTCGTAGTTTACTTGACGTCTCTTGAGAAGTATATTCTGGGACTGTTAGCGGTAAACGGAGCTGCCTCTGTGGTAGAAATTAGATAACCTTTTCCGTGACCCGCCAGCGTTTGCTAAGCGAAACCGTAGTAGGGACGAACAGCATTCGTTTGCTGTACACTAACCGTGCCTGGTAAGTATTTCAGACGGACAACGCTTATTCAGGTATCGATCTATAGAGACTTCTGTAAATTATCTGTGTTATCTATGAGTCTGGCATCTGCATAATCTTTTCCTGCAAATTAGTTTCATGTAGTCATTTCGCTTTAGATCTCACAAACGAATCCTCAGAGATATTTTACGATTTCTCACTTTTTGCTGTGACTGATCGCAATTCATGCAACCGAAGCATAATTTGTCGTTCCGCCCAATTGTGTGCAATACGTTACGTCTGTTTATTTTCAGCGTTAACTGCTAGAGTTTGCACCAAGCTGGACTTCGCGTAGTTTCCTACAACAATCTGTCGTGTCGATAACAGCGTAAGCCACGAACAGCCATGAAGAGCTTCTGATGTTATCCACTAGAACATTTAATCACTCACTGTCCATAATGGCCTGGAATGGCAAATGACAGAAGGCGGAAATACTGAATTCAGTGTTTCGAAATTGTTCCACCGCCGAACATGGTAATGCTATTCCTCTTCTTAATGGTTGCACGAACGGCGAAATGGCAGATATTGAGATAAGTGATCGGAGAACAGAAAGTAAATTAAAACAGGCCCGATAGTGGAAAGACAATTGGACCGGATGAGATACCAGTGATACCCTACGGAGATTATGCGTAAGTACGTGGCCTCTTCTAGCAGCAGTTTATCGTAGATCGCTGTAGCAACGAAGGGTACTTAGCAATTGGAAAAAAAGTACACATAATTTGCGTTAATTAGAAAGATCGTGTAGCCAACGGCCTTATCTCGGTGGTAACACCAGTTCCCGTCAGATCACCGAAGTTAAGCGCTGTCGGGCTGGGCTAGCTCTTGGATTGGTGACCATCCGGTCTACGGAGCGCTGTTGCCAAGCGGGGTGCACTCAGCCCTTGTGAGGCAAACTGAGGAGCTGCTTGACTGAGAAGCAGCGGCTCCGGTCTCGTGAACTGACATACGGCCGGGAGAGCGGTGTGCTGACCACATGCCCCTCCATATCCGCATCCAGTGACGCCTGTCGGCTGAGGATGACACGGCGGCCAGTCGGTACCGTTGGGCCTTCCAAGGCCAGTTCGGAGTTTAGTTTTTAGAAAGATAGTCGAACTAATGTACTTGATTGTACAGGGTCATTACAAATGATTGAAGCGATTTCACAGCTCTACAATAACTTTATTATTTGAGATATTTTCACAATGCTTTCCACACACATACAAAACTCAAAAAGTTTTTTTAGGCATTCACAAATGTGTCGATATGTGCCCCTTTAGTGATTCGGCAGACATCAAGCCGATAATCAAGTTCCTCCCACACTTGGCGCAGCATGTCCCCATCCATGTGTTGGAAAGCATCGTCGATGTGAGCTCGCAGTTCTGGCACGTTTCTTGGTAGAGGAGGTTTAAGCACTGAATCTTTCACATAACCCCACAGAAAGAAATCGCATGGGGTTACGTCGGGAGAGCGTGGAGGCCATGACATGAATTGCTGATCATGATCTCCACCACGACCGATCCATCGGTTTTCCAATCTCCTGTTTAAGAATTGCCGAACATCATGATGGAAGTGCGGTGGAGCACCATCCTGTTGAAAGATGAAGTCGGCGCTGTCGGTCTCCAGTTGTGGCATGAGCCAATTTTCCAGCATGTCCAGATACACGTGTGCTGTCGTTTTTTTCGCAGAAGAAAAAGGGGCTGTAAACTTTAAACCGTGAGATTGCACAAAACACGTTGACTTTTGGTGAATTGCGAATTTGCTGCACGAATGCGTGAGTATTCTCTACCGCCCAGATTCCTACATTGTGTCTGTTCACTTCACCATTAAGAAAAAATGTAGCTTCATCACTGAAAACAAGTTTAGCACTGAACGCATCCTCTTCCATGAGCTGTTGCAACCGCGCCGAAAATTCAAGGCGTTTGACTTTGTCATCGGGTGTCAGGGCTTGTAGCAATTGTAAACGGTAAGGCTTCTGCTTTAGCCTTTTCCGTAAGATTTTCCAAACCGTCGGCTGTGGTACGTTTAGCTCCCTGCTTGCTTTATTCGTCGACTTCCGCGGGCTACGCGTGAAACTTGCCCGCACGCGTTCAACCGTTTCTTCGCTCACTGCAGGCCGACCCGTTGATTTCCCCTTACAGAGGCATCCAGAAGCTTTAAACTGCGCATACCATCGCCGTATGGAGTTAGCAGTTGGTGGATCTTTGTTGAACTTAGTCCTGAAGTGTCGTTGCACTGTTATGACTGACTGATGTGAGTGCATTTCAAGCACGACACACGCTTTCTCGGCTCTTGTCGCCATTTTGTCTCACTGCGCTCTCGAGCGCTCTGGCGGCAGAAACCTGAAGTGCGGCTTCAGCCGAACAAAACTTTATGAGTTTTTCTACGTATCTGTAGTGTGTCGTGACCATATGTCAACGAATGGAGCTACAGTGAATTCATGAAATCGCTTCAATCATTTGTAATAGCCCTGTAGATCTATATTGCTAATGTTAACCTGTGGTGGAATTTCGGAACGCGTTATATGATCACGCGTTCGACATTTTTGAGAACGAAAAAGCTCCTCTGTTATAAATCGACGTGGATTCTACAAACAGAGATGTTGTGAAACTCAGATCGCCCCGTTCGTCCTTGGGATACACCGCGCCGTAGACAGTGGCTCCTAGGTTGGTGCCCTGTTCCTTGACTTTAGAAAGGTATACGATACAGATTTAGACTGTCGTTAGATGAACAAAATATGAGCTTACCTAGTATCGGATCGGGCTGCTTATTGGATTCGGGACTTAGACCGCAACATTCCGTTCTAAACACAAGAAAATCGACAGACATAAAGGTAAAGGGAACTGCCCATCAGTTAAGTTAATGATCTAGTGGATAACTCGGAGGCTTCTTGGTTCTATTGACGAACGATGCTGTTGTCTATAGGAACATCGTAACGTGGGAAGGCTGTAGTGAAATGCAGAAAAGCTTGTGGATGATCGATGATTGCAATCACTCGCGGTTAACCCTGAATTTCAATAAAGGAAAGGTGTTCTTCATAAATAGGTTATGGCATCCATAACTTTCCGATTACGCCACAGACAAAAAAGGGAAACAGCAGTGTAAACAGTAAGAATAGTAAAATACACCCCTGGAAATGGAAATAAGAACACCGTGAATTCATTGTCCCAGGAAGGGGAAACTTTATTGACACATTCCTGGGGTCAGATACATCACATGATCACACTGACAGAACCACAGGCACATAGACACAGGCAACAGAGCATGCACAATGTCGGCACTAGTACAGTGTATATCCACCTTTCGCAGCAATGCAGGCTGCTATTCTCCCATGGAGACGATCGTAGAGATGCTGGATGTAGTCCTGTGGAACGGCTTGCCATGCCATTTCCACCTGGCGCCTCAGTTGGACCAGCGTTCGTGCTGGACGTGCAGACCGCGTGAGACGACGCTTCATCCAGTCCCAAACATGCTCAATGGGGGACAGATCCGGAGATCTTGCTGGCCAGGGTAGTTGACTTACACCTTCTAGAGCACGTTGGGTGCCACGGGATACATGCGGACGTGCATTGTCCTGTTGGAACAGCAAGTTCCCTTGCCGGTCTAGGAATGGTAGAACGATGGGTTCGATGACGGTTTGGATGTACCGTGCACTATTCAGTGTCCCCTCGAAGATCACCAGTGGTGTACGGCCAGTGTAGGAGATCGCTCCCCACACCATGATGGCGGGTGTTGGCCCTGTGTGCCTCGGTCGTATGCAGTCCTGATTGTGGCGCTCACCTGCACGGCGCCAAACACGCATACGACCATCATTGGCACCAAGGCAGAAGCGACTCTCATCGCTGAAGACGACACGTCTCCATTCGTCCCTCCATTCACGCGTGTCGCGACACCACTGGAGGCGGGCTGCACGATGTTGGGGCGTGAGCGGAAGACGGCCTAACGGTGTGCGGGACCGTAGCCCAGCTTCATGGAGACGGTTGCGAATGGTCCTCGGCGATACCCCAGGAGCAACAGTGTCCCTAATTTGCTGGGAAGTGGCGGTGCGGTCCCCTACGGCACTGCGTAGGATCCTACGGTCTTGGCGTGCATCCGTGCGTCGCTGCGGTCCGGTCCCAGGTCGACGGGCACGTGCACCTTCCGCCGACCACTGGCGACAACATCGATGTACTGTGGAGACCTCACGCCCCACGTGTTGAGCAATTCGGCGGTACGTCCACCCGGCCTCCCGCATGCCCACTATACGCCCTCGCTCAAAGTCCGTCAACTGCACATACGGTTCACGTCCACGCTGTCGCGGCATGCTACCAGTTTTAAAGACTGCGATGGAGCTCCGTATGCCACGGCAAACTGGCTGACACTGACGGCGGCGGTGCACAAATGCTGCGCAGCTAGCGCCATTCGACGGCCAACACCGCGGTTCCTGGTGTGTCCGCTGTGCCGTGCGTGTGATCATTGCTTGTACAGCCCTCTCGCAGTGTCCGGAGCAAGTATGGTGGGTCTGACACACCGGTGTCAATGTGTTCTTTTTTCCATTTCCAGGAGTGTACCTAGTAGTAACCTCATGGAGCGACCTAAATTTGAATGCACTTTATTTTACAGGTCCGCCTCGATCACAAAAACCTTTACACTTCACTATTACCGGTTTCGGCTATTGTGACCTTCAGATCGTAAAATATTCTTATGTAGTATCAACGTCAAACTAAACATATAGGTACACAGTAAGTGCTCAGACTTTATGTCTTCAATTGATACACTTGAATGATCACATTAAACTACTTGCAGGTAGAGCAGATGCCAAATTGGGATTCATTGGACGAATCTTAAGGAAATTTAATTCATCGACGAAAGTAGTAGTTTAGAAAACAATAGTTCGACCTATTCTTCAGCAGTGTTCATTAGTCTGCGGCACTGAGAGAGAGAGAGAGAGAAACCAACCAGAAGCGGCACGTTTCGTTACGCGATTCTTTATTCGAAGCCTTACGAAGACGCGCAACGAACTCTAGTTGCGGGCGATACAAAAGACGCGTTACGCATTACAATGACGTTCACCGCTGAAATTCAGAGAGCGCACGTTCGCGTAAGAGTAGGAAAAACTAATAACTACTCACTTACACGTCTCATTAAATAACCACAACTAGAAAACTGAAGAAATGCATTTTTTATGTGTGTATTCCACCAGAGGGGCAATTTTTTTTATTTGTTATTTTATAGTTCCGCACCAGTTTAGAGCATACTTTATTTTTAAGAAGCAACTGTACTAAACGAAGCCATCATGAATAATATGACTCTGTGATAATCTTACAAACTTTAAGGGACGATGGAGAACGGTGAATGTGTCAATTTGAGGTAAAGGACCCTGGTCCGCTAACGACAGAGTCGAAAGTTGTAAGCGAAAATCGTTTTGACACCTCTGACAGCTGACTTCAGCTATTGCAAGCTTTTTGCTTTCCATATTTTGGGAGGACGTATGGTCCAAAACAAGAAAAGAAACATCCTGTAAACGTGGGATCTAAAGCGCACACCTGTGAAACGTACCACTTGCACTGAACAAGGGCTCGTAGCTTTTAAGGTACGAATTTTAGAGCCTAAATTGATACAATTACCATTCTCCATCGTTCCTGCAACGTTGCAACATGATGATGGAATTACTCGGGGTCACGGGGCCATTAGGTATGATAATATTTTTCTCATACATAGATATTTCAGACCAAAAGACAGCTCTAAATTTTACATTAATTTTACGTAATCAGACTACATCTTTGGCATACAAACAGAACAGTAATACAGTAGTTGTGCAGTTACATGATCGATAAGACAAAGATAAATGTCGGAGTTCGTAAATAATGTGAACGAATCCGTAAATGTAAGTAAGTATTGCCTAGAAAAGCAACAAATGTATACTTTAGTACTAGATGTTTGTTTATTATGGTTTGATTTTACACATTTACAGCTTAAAAATAAAGCACGCTCTAAACTGGTAACGCAAAAATAAAATGACACCAAAAAGAACGAATTACAGGTCTGGTGGAATGCAAACGTAACACACAGCCCTTTTATACATTCATTGAAGCTGTGGAACAATATACAGGGTGGTCCATTGATCGTGACCGGGCCAAATATCTCACGGAAATAAGCGTCAAACGAAAAAACTACAAAGAACGAAACTTGTCTAGATTGAAGGGGGAAACCAGATGGCGCTATGGTTGGCCCGCTAGATGGCGCTGCCATAGCTCAAACGAATATCAACTGCGTTTTTTTCAAAAAATAGGAATTCCCATTTTTATTACATATTCATGTAGTACGTAAAGAAATAGGAATGTTTTAGTTGGACCACTTTTTTCGCTTTGTGATAGATGGCGCTGTAATAGTCACAAACACATGGCTCACAATTTTAGGCGAACAGTTTGTAACAGGTAGATTTTTAAAATTAAAATACAGAACCTAGGTACGTTTGAACATTTTATTTCGGTTGTTCCAATGTGATACATGTACCTTTGTGAACTTATAATTCTGAGAACGCATGCTGTTACAGCGTGATTACCTGTAAATACCGCATTAATGCAATAAATGCTCAAAATGATGTCCGTCAACCTCAATGCATTTGGGAATACGTGTAACGACATTCCTCTCAACAGCGAGTGGTTTGCCTTCCGTAATGTTCGCACATGCATTGACGCCGCGCTGACCCATGTTGTCAGGCATTGTCGGTGGACCACGATAGCAAATATCCTTCAACTTACCCCACAGAAAGAAATCCGGGGACGTCAGATCCGGTGAACGTGCGGGCCATGGTATGGTGCTTCGACGACCAATCCACCTGTCATGAAATATGCTATTCAATACCGCTTCAACCGCACGCGAGCTAGGTGCCGGACATCCATCATGTTGGAAGTAGATTGCCATTCTGTCATGCAGTGAAACATCTTGTAGTAACATCGGTAGAACAAAACGTAGGAAATCAGCATACACTGCACCATTTAGATTGCCATCGATAAAGTGGGGGCCGATTATCCTTCCTCGCAAAATGCCTCACCATACATTAACTCGCCAAGATCGCTGATGTTCCACTTGTCGCAACCATCGTGGATTTTCCGTTGCCCAATAGTGCATATTATGCCGATTTACGTTATCGCTGTTGGTGAATGACGCTTCGTCGCAAAATGGAACGCGTGCAAAAAATCTGTCATCGTCCAATAATTTCTCTTGCGCCCAGTGGCAGAACTGTACACGACGTTCAAAGTCGTCGCCATGCAATTCCTGGTGCATAGAAATATGGTACGGGTGCAGTCGATGTTGATGTAGCATTCTCAACACCGACGTTTTTGAAATTCCCGATTCTCACGCAGTTTGTCTGCTACTGATTTGTGGATTAGCCGCGACAGCAGCTAAAACACGTACTTGGGCATCATCATTTGTTGCAGGTCGTAGTTGACGTTTCACATGTGGCTGAACACTTCCTGTTTCCTTAAATAACGTAACTATCCGGCGAACGGACCGGACACTTGGATGATGTCGTCCAGGATACCGAGCAGCATACATAGCACATGCCCGTTGGGCATTTTGATCACAATAGCCATACATCAACACGATATCAACCTTTTCCGCAATTGTTAAACGCTCCATTTTAACACGGGTAACGTACCACGAAGTAAATACCGTCCGCACTGGCGGAATGTTACGTGATACCACGTACTTATAAGTTTGTGACTATTACAGCGCCATCTATCAGAAAGCGAAAGAAGTGGTCCAACTAAAACATTCATATTTGTTTACATACTACACGAATATGTAATAAAAAATAGGGGTTCCTATTTAAGAAAAACGCAGTTGCTATGCGTTTGACCTATGGCAGCGCCATCTAGCGGGCCAACCGTAGCGCCATCTGATTTCCCCCTTCAAGCTAGACAAGTTTCGTTCTTTGTAGTTTTTTCGTTTGATGCTTATTTCATGAGGTATGAGTGGACCACCCTGTGTACCATAAATATTAAAAATATCTGATAAACTCAAGCTTATATCGATATTCATCGACAATCATTGTTCTAGCGTTCCTTTCGCGTATGGTGCAGGGAAGAGGGGAAAGTATAGCGGCAGTAGACGCGACACCGCTACGCACTGTGAAGTACTTCCTGAGTGGTAGTTGCAGATGAAATCTGAGATTGTCAAGTTGGAGCACGTGATCTATTTTGAAAAATACATACATTGACGGTTTACCTGTTTCGGCTGCGATGAGTCATCATCAGGACCAGGATCTCGTCACGAAAGTAATAGGTCACGTAGTCACGTAGCACCCATCACGGTTGTTTAAAATAAACCTTTGAGTGACCACGTTGGGCGATACGTGACTACGTGAAGTGTAACTTTCGTAACGAGGTCCTGGTTCTGATGATGACTCATAATGGACGAAACCAGAAGACGTTCACAAGGCCACTAAATGTGACAAAGATATTTGTGAATAAAAAAAAAGGTAAATGTAGTAGAGTGCCGTTGTTGGAGCTGCACGTGATTACAGTGGGGGTGTTGCTGTTGTTGTTGTTGCAGCGGGTGGCCGGGCGGCGCGACGTGCGCCGTGGTGGGCGGCGGCGTGGGCGTGCCGGAGGCGCCGCAGCTGCCGTCGCCGGCGTCGCAGAGCGCCGTGCTCGTCAGCGCGGAGAGCCTGTCCCAGTCGCAGTCGTCGCCGTCTCGTCAGCTGACGGCGCTCAACCGCAGCCTCTCGTCGGGCGCGGCCTCCCCCACCCACCAGGCGCCCGCTATCCCCGTCAAGAACTCCTCGCCCTCTGGGTGGGTACCTCGGTAGTGGGGACCATTTACCGTCACCTCACTGACAACACCGTACAGACAGACAGCATTAGTAGTGGTAGCATGTCAGGCAACAGCGCCACGGGCGAATGCGTGCTGGTGTAGAATAAGGAGTAAATATAAAGTACTGAACTGATTTAATTATTTTCTTGCGAGATGCTCCTCCTCAGCACCTATAATTTGTCTCTTTGAAAGATATGCTTATATAGGGCGTTCCATCGATCCTGACCAGCCCAAAAATCTTTTGGTTCAGAATCAAAATAAAAAGAACTTGAAAGTCTCTTCGGGTTTGCTGCTGGATCCTAAAATCAACTTGTCTCGATATTTCGGCGATCCAACTGGTCGCCATCTTCAGGAAAATATCGAGTCAAGTTGATTTTAGGATCTGGCAGCAAACCCGAAGAGCCTTTCAAGACTTATTACACTGGGAAAGCCTACGTAATCAAAATAAAAAGGAGTCTGCATAAAGCAAATGTCGTTCGGCCGCCATCGAGACAATGACCAGCTTGATTGCTTTTCTTGTAACTTCGTCCACTAGCAAGATGTGAACAATAGTACTCTACTTCCTCTCCTCTGGTGTCAGAAAATCTTCCTCAACATAACACTAAAAATTTAGAAAACATCGCTAATGTTAAAACGAGCTTTTTAGTTCTCACAGGATATACTGCGGACCATGCTGAAGGGCGAGAAGCTGATACCATATTCCTAGATTCCTGGAAAGCGTTTGACACAATGCCCCCCAGACCCCCCACCACCCCCGGCGTTGTTGTTGTTGTTGTGGTCTTCAGTCCTGAGACTGGTTTGATGCAGCTCTCCATGCTAATCTATCCTGTGCAAGCTCCTTCATCTCGCAGTACCTACTGCAACTTACATCCTTCTGAATCTGCTTAGTGTATTCATCTCTTGGTCTCCCTCTACGATTTTTACCCTCCACACTGCCATCCAATGCTAAATTTGTGATCCCTTCTGCCTGAGGACATGTCCTACCAACTGATCCCTTCTTCTGGTCAAGTTGTGCCACAAACTCCTCTTCTCCTCAATCCTATTCAGTACCTCCTCATTAGTTACGTGATCTACCCATCTAATCTTCAACATTCTTCTGTAGCACCACATTCGAAAGCTTCTATTCTCTTCTTGTCCAAACTATTTATTGTCCATGTTTCACTTCCATACATGGCTACACTCCATACAAATACTTTCAGAAACGACTTCCTGACACTTAAATCTATACTCGATGTTAACAAATTTCTCTTCTTCAGAAACGCTTTCCTTGCCATTGCCAGTCTACATTTTATATCCACTCTACTTCGACCATCATCAGTTATTTTTCTCCCCAAATAGCAAAACTCCTTCACTACTTTAAGTGTCTCATTTTCTAATCTAATTCCTTCAGCATCACCCGACTTAATTCGACAACATTCCATTATCCTCATTTTGCTTTTGTTGATGTTCATCTTATATCCTCCTTTCAAGATACTGTCCATTCCATTCAACTGCTCTTCCAAGTCCTTTGCTGTCTCTGACAGAATTACAATGTCATCGGCGAACCTCAAAGTTTTTATTTCTTCTCCCTGCATTTTAATACCTACTCCAAATTTTTCTTTTGTTTCCTTTACTGCTTGCTCAATATACAGATTGAATAACATCGGGGATAGGCTACAACCCTGTGTCATTCCCTTCCCAACCACTCCTTCCCTTTCATGTCCCTCGACTCCTATAACTGTCATCTGGTTTCTGTACAAATTGTAAATAGCCTTTCGCTCCCTGTATTTTACCCCTGCCCCCTTTAGAATTTGAACGAGAATATTCCAGTCAACCCCCGGCGACTGTTAATAAATATTCGTTTTGTATCCCACCTGGATAGGCAGCACGTGGGTCCTTTTTTTTCTTTTTCTTTTTCTTTATTGTGATTTCATTCCCTTGCCCCAAATGGGCAGGGGAGGGCTGTCAGCCGAGTGACATGACAACTGAGACATGAATAAGATGTTACATAGGTAAGTCGACAAAAAGGGGAACATAAATAGAATAAGTGGAGATAATGGAGGTAAAAATAAAATGACATGGAGACGTTCATGGGGGGACAATTAAAAAAGGTCATCATAAAGTTAAAAAAAACAGTTGGCGATTCTTAAAACACAAAGAAGACACTGAATGCACATGCACATGCACAGGTTAAAAGTCGGCCACAGTATTAAAAACACTCCAGAACAACACACTTAAAACCCACTTGGAGCACTCATGGGGAAGTATAAAACTGCCAGGTGGGACCTGCCGAGGGAAAGGTCAGAGAGCATGGGGCAGCAGGGGAGGCGGCGGGATGAAGAGAGTAGGGGCGTCAGCAGGTACACTAAGAGGCAGGAGACAAGTGGGACAGGAGATGAAGAGGGAAGACAGGGCAGGAGGGATTTCAGAGACACTGAAGGGGAGCACGGAGGGTGAGTAGGAGGGGGTAGCAGATCAGGAGGGGGGAGGGGGAGGAGAGGGAGCCCTGAGGAGGAGGCAGGAAGACGGGGTTCGAGTTGGTAGGAAGGGCAGATGTCAGGCCGAACCTCATCATCCGGGAGGGGTAGACGGCGGAAGTTGTGTTGGGAAAGGAAGCGGAGGGTGTGGAGATGGAGAGAGGGTCTAACATTCTGCGTGGTTTCTGCGACTGTTCTAAGTCGTGTCTCCCTACCACTTTCACGCAACGACCCTCCGAGCGTGTTTTTTAGGGAATTGACTAGTTTGAACCTCGGACCTGTTGCTGGTAAGGAGACGCGAGACCACATGACATGTAGAGTTCAGAAGAGTTCAGTGAGACTAGCGATAATCAAATACTTAATGATTTCAGCGTCAGCTCCACTGCACTCCCTGTAAAAGAATCTTAATACTAACTAAATTTAGTGGAAGGGGTTCAAGGCTTTCCTATTTTTAGTTAGCTGGTAAAATAACGTCGAAAAAGTTAAGTTTACCATTGGAATTTTTATTCTACTCACAAAACATTGTTTATAAATTGTACTATTCATAAAAGGGAATATTTTAATACAGGATGATAAAAACTGCGTTCAACAAAAATGTGAACGAATATTCCCTGAATGGGTTTCCAAGTTCTACAATGGATCGAAGGATGACCTATGCCATATCACATCTACACTCCTGGAAATGGAAAAAAGAACACATTGACACCGGTGTGTCAGACCCACCATACTTGCTCCGGACACTGGGAGAGGGCTGTACAAGCAATCATCACACGCACGGCACAGCGGACACACCAGGAACCGCGGTGTTGGCCGTCGAATGGCGCTAGCTGCGCAGCATTTGTGCACCACCGCCGTCAGTGTCAGCCAGTTTGCCGTGGCATACGGAGCTCCATCGCAGTCTTTAACACTTGTAGCATGCCGCGACAGCGTGGACGTGAACCGTATGTGCAGTTGACGGACTTTGAGCGAGGGCGTATAGTGGGCATGCGGGAGGCCGGGTGGACGTACCGCCGAATTGCTCAACACGTGGGGCGTGAGGTCTCCACAGTACATCGATGTTGTCGCCAGTGGTCGGCGGAAGGTGCACGTGCCCGTCGACCTGGGACCGGACCGCAGCGACGCACGGATGCACGCCAAGACCGTAGGATCCTACGCAGTGCCGTAGGGGACCGCACCGCCACTTCCCAGCAAATTAGGGACACTGTTGCTCCTGGGGTATCGGCGAGGACCATTCGCAACCGTCTCCATGAAGCTGGGCTACGGTCCCGCACACCGTTAGGCCGTCTTCCGCTCACGCCCCAACATCGTGCAGCCCGCCTCCAGTGGTGTCGCGACAGGCGTGAATGGAGGGACGAATGGAGACGTGTCGTCTTCAGCGATGAGAGTCGCTTCTGCCTTGGTGCCAATGATGGTCGTATGCGTGTTTGGCGCCGTGCAGGTGAGCGCCACAATCAGGACTGCATACGACCGAGGCACACAGGGCCAACACCCGTCATCATGGTGTGGGGAGCGATCTCGTACACTGGCCGTACACCACTGGTGATCGTCGAGGGGACACTGAATAGTGCACGGTACATCCAAACCGTCATCGAACCCATCGTTCTACCATTCCTAGACCGGCAAGGGAACTTGCTGTTCCAACAGGACAATGCACGTCCGCATGTATCCCGTGCCACCCAACGTGCTCTAGAAGGTGTAAGTCAACTACCCTGGCTAGCACGATCTCCGGATCTGTCCCCCATTGAGCATGTTTGGGACTGGATGAAGCGTCGTCTCACGCGGTCTGCACGTCCAGCACGAACGCTGGTCCAACTGAGGCGCCAGGTGGAAATGGCATGGCAAGCCGTTCCACAGGACTAAATCCAGCATCTCTACGATCGTCTCCATGGGAGAATAGCAGCCTGCATTGCTGCGAAAGGTGGATATACACTGTACTAGTGCCGACATTGTGCATGCTCTGTTGCCTGTGTCTATGTGCCTGTGGTTCTGTCAGTGTGATCATGTGATGTATCTGACCCCAGGAATGTGTCAATAAAGTTTCCCCTTCCTGGGACAATGAATTCACGGTGTTCTTATTTCAATTTCCAGGAGTGTATAATCTAGGTTTAAATTAAGTTTCACAAAAGAGAAAACTATCAAAATGGTCTACAGTGATCCTCAATTATCTTTAATTACTTATCTAACTTGTCGTATATTACAGTGGCTGATGTGGCTTCTCAATAATTATATAACAGAAAAATCATCACATTTCAAATTTTAACTTACGTAGCAAATGTGAATATCATGAGCTTTAATTGACGATCGACACTAGTATTACGTAAAGAGGGGATGTAACAGATGAGACTTCTGCAGTTCTGAGTGAAGCCTTATGGTGGCGCTGCGTGCGTTCATTACCTTGACGGTGTTTAGGCAGCGTCAGGGGGCGGCGGGCGACGCAGCTCCACACCTCGCCGTCTCGGAAGTAACTCTCTCCTAACTTCTCCTTACTACAATTTACCGAAGTTGGTTTAAAAAAAGCTATCTGGCTGTGTTTTCAACGACCAATCAGGGTCTCAATGTTAACCTTAAGCTCCGCCTACAAAATTCTGTCTATCCAACGAGAAACGTTATACTTTTCGTGGTGGGGCAATGTTTTTAACGTTTGCAACGTAACAGAGACGCGAAGAAGTCTCACGCTAAAACTTGCAGCTGGTGTGGCCCTTTTAGTGTTATCGTAAGATCCATACTGTTCTTCTGGAGGGCTGTATCTTTTAACATGGGATGGGGGGTGGTTTTGGCGGTCATCTGGCGACGTGGGTCTCCGTCCCTTATCGTAGGGCCTCCTAGCCTACACGATTCTGCTCTCAGCTCTGTTCTTGTTTCTCCCCTCGGAACTGCGTCTGTTTCATGGTGGGAAGGTATGACATGCATTTAGGCGTTCTTGTGTTAGTCAGTGGTATTCCATTTGCACACTCATTGATCGTATTACTTTGGATAATTTAATGTCAAGATTTATTCGGAGCTATGTGACATACTGTCGGGTTTGCTATCATGTCACGGTTTTCATGGAAGATGTTGGATTTGCCTGACACCTTACAAGGGTGGGACACAGCGGCAAAGGCGCAGCAATGGGTTGGGGGTGGAGAGGAAGGGAGACACCAGGGGGTGAGGGGGATCAAGGCGTCGGACAATATGTAGTCTGCGGATGTGTTCAAGGAAAAGGAGGAGGTGGGGGTAGGGGAAGAGGTCGTAGAGGATGCGCGTGGGGGACGGAAGGCGGATGCGGAAGGCGAGGTGAAGTGAATGGGGTTCGAGGATGTGGAGGGATTTATAGAACCTGGGAGGGGCGGAAATCCAAGCCACACTGGCATAACAGAGGATGCGGCGGATCAAGGATTTGTAGGTGTGAAGGATGGTGGAAGGATGCAGACCCCACATCCAGCTGGACAGGAGTTTCAGGAGGCGGAGTCAGTTGTGAGCTTTGTGTTGGATGGTAAGGAGATGGGGAGTCCAGGTGAGATGGCGGTCGAGGGTGATGTGCTCCTGTGAACTGCTTCTGTAATATAGGCCGAGAGTGAAGGAAGCGCGTAGGAGCAGGAGAAGTTGTGGCGCGGCGAGTTAGAATAGGGGGAAAATATATGCTTGCTGTACAAATGTTTGCATTTTGAATCAGCTTCTGGCTATTAGAATATTGTTAAAGCTGTCTTTCGCCGTTCTCAACACTGGCTCTCTATTTACGTGTTAGCCCCCAGAAAGCGATCTAACAAAAGGTGAAGCTTGTAAAAAGAGTTCCTAGTGCCCACTTCACCTGAGAAGAATTTTATAGCTGCAGCTTATAACTCTGAGGAATTAGGAGATTGTCTGGGATTTCCAATCAAAAACGATTGTCCAAAATAGTTGAGTATATTCTCAAATTCACAAAATGAAAAACACCAATATCCCTACAACCTAACTAACAGAGCAGTTCAGAGTCTAATGCGCTGATGCAACTATAAATGTCCGAATTAAATGTTAAAAAGAATGCTCGCCATAATTTGATGAGAGTATTTCACCAAACGCCACGCTAAATAAATGGTAGAATGTGTGTCCCGCGACGGCACGTGAAAATACGACAATACGCAAACTGAAGCTAGAAAATGAAAATCACTTGAAATGATTTCATGGTTACGCGCATCTCTAGTAACTTAATACGGCACCCGAGGCTGTTTGTAGCAATGATACCGACGCAGCGCGACTCCCGACACAGATGGCGTGTCATTTAGCGTCTGGAGAGAACTGGGGCCTTTCTTCCTCGCGCAGCGCTCTTTTATATAAAGCCGCGGTGCGGACGGCTGAGGGAACGCCTGATCAAATCGGCTGTCCCGTCTAGCCGCTGTGCTAGTAACGCACCACTTCAAGTCACATAATAAATCATAGCTTCTCTTGCTGATGGCCGATGAAGCTCTTAATTTAACTGTGCATTCAGCACGCAGGTAGGTATTGATAATAAAATTTTGACGTGGCTAAGTTAGGTATTGTGGGCGAGAGAATTAATTTAATTGCACTGCACGCAGCAGATGAGCTCTGAACTGTCCCTTTTGAGATCCGCTATCGCTATAATTTTATTGGTATTCAAAAGAAACTTTTCACATCTTCATATTCATAGCGGACCTCCAACCTATTTAAATCTAAACATCCTAGCCTTAATTCCTAGCCTACTTAATCTATCTTGCTTCCTTCAGTTTTGAGACGAAAACCACAAAATCATAAATTTCCACTAAAATCTTAATCTGTGAAATCCGAAGTACTGTTTTTATTAAATCATTATGAAAGATGAATCTAAATATAAATTTTGAAGTCTCTAGCTCTTTTCTGTTGCGCCAATTATTTTTGCAGAAAAACGTCCAAATTTCGGAAACGGCTAAAGTTATCGAACTGATATTTGACACACATTAATTTCGTATTACTTCTGACATGCTATAAAAGTTTTAGGTCATTTGCTTGATTTTTAAGGTATTGCGCAACATTTATGACGTCAGAGCTAGTTACAGGACTGGCTGGCACACAATGGAAAGACTGATATGCATTTACTACAGCGTGAGTAGGCTGCTTCCCTACAAAGTGAAGCAGTTTGGTACTGCATGTAACTTTATCCATTTTACTAAAGGTCAAAAACACAAGTAAATAAATGCATACATAACTCTGGCTAGGACGAGCGCATAGGTGTGAGGCCGTAGTCTCAATAGCAAGCTGGCTCACTCGGTAGTAGGAGCGATGTTTGCGGGCCGACTGCTCTTGATGAAATGGGCGGAAATCAAGACGGCACTCGCCGAGCTCCACAGCTTCGCCCAGAGGGCTCTGTGGTCGGTGTAGTCAGTCTTCTAATGTAGTGCCAACTTACGAGAGCGTGAACCTACGTTGTGGATCGTTAACTATCGACGCCACAGTTCGAGCATTCGGAATACGAGGTGTGGCTAGAAAAAAACCGGACTAGTACTGGTGAAACAATAAAACGAATGCAATAAGGCTGAAAGTCGCGTGGCCTGTCACGTGACTCTCGCTCCGCCTACTGCTCGAGTTTCATCTGCCTCCTGCACTCAGTCTGCCCGTGGCGTCTGTTTTAAGTAGTTGACGTTTTGTCAGTGCGTCGGAAAATGTTGAGTGTACAGAAAGAACAGCGTGTTAACATCAAATTTTGTTTCAAACTAGGAAAATCTGCAAGTGAAACGTTTGTAATGTTACAACAAGTGTACGGCGATGATTGTTTATCGCGAACACAAGTGTTTGAGTGGTTTAAACGATTTAAAGATGGCCGCGAAGACACCAGTGATGACACTCGCACTGGCAGACCATTGTCAGAAAAAACTGATGCAAACATTGAAAAAATCGGTAAACTTGTTCGACAAGATCGCCGTTTAACAATCAGAGCAGTGTCTGAGTTAACAGGAGTTGACAAGGAAAGTGTTAGGCAGATTCTTCATGAAAGTTTCAACATGAACAAAGTGTGTTCAAACATGGTTCCAAAGTGTCTCACAATTGAACAGAAGGAACGCCGAAGAATGATTTGTTCCGACATCCTGGAAAACATTGAAAGTGATCCCACCTTCTTACAAAATGTTATTACTTGCGATGAATCGTGGTTTTTTACTTACGATCCCGAAACTAAAAGCCAATCGATGCATTGGAAAACTCCTGGTTCTCCACGACAAAAAAAAGCAGGAATGTCAAAATCGAAATTCAAGGCAATGATGATTGTTTTTTTTTTTGACATCAAAGGGATTGTGCACATTGATTGGGTACCAGAGGGACAAACAGTGAATCAGCATTATTACATTAGCTTCCTGGCTACCCTACGTGAGCGAGTACGGAGAAAACGGAACGATTTGTGGAGAAAAAAGTCATGGATCCTTCACCAAGACAATGCCCCAGCTCACAGTGCGTTGTCAGTGAAGACGTTTTTGGCAAAACACAACATTCCCATCTTAGATCATCCACCCTACTCACCTGATTTGGCCCCCTGTGACTTTTTTCTTTTCCCTAAAGTCAAGTCAGCTTTGAAAGGAACTAGATTTGAGACTGCTGAAGCAGTAAAAGAAAAAGCGACAGAAGTAATGTATGGACTTACCGAAAATGATCTGCAGCATTGCTATGAACAGTGGAAAATTCGTATGGAGCGGTGTAGAGACCGAGGAGGAGAGTACATTGAAGGAGATAACATGAAATTGTAAATAATTGTAAATAAATGTTTTTTTCCAGCATCAGTCCGGTTTTTTTCTAGCCGCACCTCGTAGGTTCGGAGGTACGGTAGTCGCTCAAAAATTTATTAAGTAACAGAAACCACAGAAAGCTTTTTACAATGTTGACTGGAATACTCTCTTTCAAATTATGAAGGTGGCAGGGGTAAAATACAGGGAGCGAAAGGCTATTTACAATTTGTACAGAAACCAGATGGCAGTTATAGGAGTCGAGGGGCATGAAAAGGAAGCAAGGTTGGGAAGGGAGTGAGACAGGGTTGTAGCCTATCCCCGATGTTATTCAATCTGTATATTCAGCAAGCAGTAAAGGGAACAAAACAAAAATTCGGAGTAGGTATTAAAATCCATGGAGAACAAATAAAAACTTTGAGGTTCGCCGATGATATTGTAATTCTGTCAGAGGCAGCAAAGGACTTGGAAGAGCAGTTGGACGGAATGGACAGTCTCTTGAAAGGAGGGTATAAGATTAACGTCAACAAAAGCAAAACGAGGATAATGGAATGTAGTCGAATTAAATCGGGTGATGCTGAGTTAATTAGATTAGGAAATGAGACACTTAAAGTAGTAAAGGAGTTTTGCTATTTGGAGCGCAAAATAACTGATGATGGTCGAAGTAGAGAGGATATAAAATGTAGACTGTCAATGGCAAGGAAAGCGTTTATGAAGAAGAGAAATTTGTTAACATCGAGTATAGATTTAAGTGTGAGGAAGTCGTTTCTGAAAGTATTTGTATGGAGTGTAGCCATGTATGGAAGTGAAACATGGACGGTAAATAGTTTGGACAAGAAGAGAATAGAAGGTTTCGAAATGTGGTGCTACAGAAGGATGCTGAAGATTAGATGGGTAGATCACATAACTAATGAGGAGGTATTGAATAAAATTGGGGGGAAGAGAAATTTGTGGCACAACTTGACAAGAAGAAGGGATCGCTTGGTAGAGCATATTCTGAGGCATCAAGGGATCACGAATTTAGTATTGGAGGGCACCGTGGAGGGTAAAAATTGTAGAGGGAGACCAAGATATGAATACACTAAACAGATTCAGAAGGACGTAGGTTGCAGTAAGTAGTGGGAAATGAAGAAGCTTGCAAAGGACAGAATAGCATGAAGAGCTGCATCAAACCAGTCTCAGGACTGAAGACCACAACAACAACAGAAACCAGTACGTAGTCCTGGATGGCGAGTGCTCGTCAGAGACACGGGTAAGTGTCGTCGTTGTGTGACTGTAGGAACATACAAGATCTCCTAGAATTTCTGTTGGTGTGTTGAAAGGAAGCTTGCACTAATGTAGAAAAATGTAAGTTAATGCAGATTACATCAGTAGGAAAAACAATGATGTAATCTTAGAAAACAGTATTAACGTTATGCTCCTTGACACAGTCAGTACGGTTATATATTTAGGCGTACAGTTACAAAACAATATGAAATGAAATGTCCAAGTAAGCTCAGTAGGAGGGAAGACTAAGACCAAATGCCGAGATGGTTCCTTCCCCATCATTCCTCAATCTGATCTTGTGCTCCGTCTCTAATGACCTCGTTATCGACGGAACGTCAAACTCTCATCTTCCTTCCTTGAGTGACTGGCCACTCCGGCAAGAGGATGATTCACGCTACCCTGAGTTCCTTCGCTGTGTACTGGTACAGGAAACTCAGTCATTTCTGTGCGGTTTTAATAGCTTCATATTTACTTCTACGGTACGCTGTGATACGCTTCAGAACAGGTTTCAACGTGAAGAAGTTGTTTAAGAAACAAAAAAATTAGGATGCTATTTAAAAACGACGTATTGCTGTTCATATCTTCGTAACTAGCAATCATACATGAAAGACAACCATGGTGGTAAAAGTCACCCTAGTAGCTGAACAACATTTCATCGACATTTTTCATTTTTATAAGGACAATATGTTGTTAGGAGCCGTCAAGATAAATAGGACGTCGTATGTATAACTTTGTTGAAACGTGATACCAGATTCTGCCTAGGTTGACCATCTTCTGGCACTGGAGAAAAAGTCGTTTTAGCATCAAGTTTTCTGGTGTATTAGTAGTAGTTGCCTTAATATTGACTTAAGTAGGCTAACATCAGTGTTTATGCTACACGGCAACAGGTATGTTCGGCTATTTAACTCAATAGCAAGGCTACTATGTTTAATATATTAGAAAGCAAGATGTTAAAACAGCAGTCTGTGTAGTGCCAGAATCTGGCTCACGTGTACGGAAACTAGTATGACATTACAATAAAGTTTTACAGCAGCTGATGATGTATAGAAACGTGTTTTTTTTTTTAAATTCTGTGTTAATATACCAGGTGATCAAAAAGTTAGTATAAATTTGAAAACTGAATAAATCACGGAATAATGTAGATAGAGAGGTACAAATTGACACACATGCTTGCAGTGACATGGGGTTTTATTAGAACCAAAAAAATACAAAAGTTAAAAAAATGTCCGACAGATGGCGCTTCATCTGATCAGAATAGCAATAATTAGCATAACAAAGTAAGACAAAGCAAAGATGATGTTCTTTACAGGAAATGCTCAATATGTCTACCATGATTCCTCAACAATAGCTGTAGTCGAGGAATAATGTTGTGAACAGCACTGTAAAGCATGTCCGGAGTTATGGTGAGGCATTGGCGTCGGATGTTGTCTTACAACATCCACAGAGATGTCGGTCGATCACGATACACTTGCCACTTCAGGTAACCCCAAAGCCAATAATCGCACGGACTGAGGTCTGGGGACCTGGGATGCCAAGCGTGACGAAAGTGGCGGCTGAGCACACGATCGTCACCAAACGACGCGCGCAAGAGATCTTTTACGCGTCTAGCAATATGGGGTGGAGCGCCATCCTGCATAAACATCCTACGTTCCAGCAGGTGTTTATCAGCCAGGCTGGGGATGATGCGATTCTGTAACATATCGGCGTACCTCTCACCCGTCACAGTGGCAGTTACAAAACTAGAATCACGCGTTTCCTCGAAGAAAAAAAAATGGCCCGATAACGGTAGGTGTGGTAAATCCAACCCATACCGTGACTTTCTCGTCGTGCAATGGAGTTTCCACGACAGTTCTAGGATTTTCGGTAGCCCAAATTCTGCAGTTGTGGGCGTTGACAGACCCTCGGAGCGTGAAATGGTCTTCGGCGGTCCACAACACGTTACTCAAGTAATCGTCATCTTCCGCCATCTTTTGAAACGCCCACATCGCAAATGCCCTCCGCTTCACTAAATCGCGAGGTAACAGTTCATGATGCCGATGGATTTTGTACGGATAGCATCGGAGGGTACGCCTCAGTGCCAACCAAACAATAGTGTATGGAATGCCTGTGCGACTGTACGAGCGCTGACTTCCCCGTGCATAGACGAACCCGCTACAGTCTCCATTTCTTCCTGAACTGTCTGAGCAGCATTACGCCTTGTGCTCGGTCGGCCACTACGGGGTCTATCGTCTAAACAACCCGTGGCTTCGAACTTCGAAATCATTCTCGCCACAGCTGCATTTGTCAACAGACCTTTACTCGTTCGAATCCCCTTCCTATGGCGATAGGATCTTAACGCTGAACTAGCACATTCCCCATTCTGATAATACAGCTTCACTAAAGGCGCCTTTTCAGATAACTTCAACATGCTGCGACTGCTGGCGCGTATGATTCTCTCTCTCATTACAGCTCCTTTTATACACGATTGTCATGCGCAGTCACTGACGTTTCGCTGTCCAGCGCCATCTGTCTGAAATTTTGTGAACTTTGTTTTTCTTTTGGTTCTAATAAAACCCCAAGTCATTCCAAGCATGTGTGTCAATTTTTACCTCTCTATCTACATTACTCCGTGGTTTATTAAGTTTTCAAATTTATACTATTTTATCTCCCGGTACAAATGGAAATTAGCGTATGGCATTGTGGGCCGGGAGTCCCCAATTGGGGGAAGTTCGTCCGCCAAGGGAAAGTACTTGTTGCATTCGACGCCACACTGGGCGACTTGGGCGTCGGAGATGGGGATGAAGTCATGATAAGGACAACACAGCACCCAGTCCCTGAGCGGAGGAAATCTTCTGCCCCAACCGAGAATCGAACCCGGGCCCCTTGGCGATTAATGTACAGATAAATCGCCACAGGTCACGTACTGTGTGACTTATAAATAGTTTCGTCCCACTTACCACAACTGCTCACCAAAATTAATGAGAGCTGTTCTGGCAGATGATCTAAATTTCTGTCGTGATGCCACATTACTGTAGAAAAACTAAAAAATAAATCCCGTGACACAAGACCATAATTACAATGATCGTTCCGTTTTATATATACAGGGTGGTCCACTGATCGTGACCGGGCCAAATATCTCACGGAATAAGCGTATCACGAAAAAACTACAAAGAACGAAACTTGTCTAGCTTGAAGGGTGAAAGGAGATGGCGCTATGGTTGGCCCGCTAGATGGCGCTGCCATATGTCAAACGGATATCAACTGCGTTTTTTTTTAAAACAGGAACCCCCATTTTTATTACATATTCGTGTAGTACGTAAAGAAATATGAATGTTTTAGTTGGACCACTTTTTTTTTTGCTTTGTGATAGATGTCGCTGTAATAGTTACAAACATATGGCACACAATTTTAGACCAACAGTTGGTTTCAGGTACATTTTTAAAATTAAAATACAGAACGTAGGTACGTTTGAACATTTTATTTCGGTTTTTCCAATGTGATACATGTACCCTTACGACCTTATCACTTCTGACAACGAATGCTGTTACAGCGTGATTACCTGTAAATACCACATTAATGCAATAAATGCTCAAAATGATGTCCGTCAACCTCAGTGCATTTGGCAATACGTGTAACGACATTCCTCTCAACAGCGAGTAGTTCGCCTTCCACAATGTTCACACATGCATTGACAGTGCGCTGACGCATGTTGTCAGGCGCTGTCGGTGGATCACGACAGCAAATATCCTTCAACTTTCCCCCCAGAAAGAAATCCGGGGACGTCAGATCCGGTGAACGTGCGGGCCATGGTGTGGTGCTTCGACGACCAATCCACCTGTCATGAAGTATGCTATTCAATACCGCTTCAACCGCACGCGAGCTGTGTGCCGGACATCCAGCATGTTGGAAGTACATCGCCGTTCTATCATGCAGTGAAACATCTTGTAGTAACATCGGTAGAACATTACGTACGAAATCAGCATACATTGCACCTCGATGAAATGGGGGCCGATTATCCTTCCTCCCATAATACCGCACCGTACATTAACCCTCGAAGGTCGCGGATGTTCCACTTGTCGCAACCATCGTGGATTTTCCGTTGCCCAGTAGTGCATATTATGCCGGTTTACGTTACCGCTGTTGGTGAATGACGCTTCGTCGCTAAATATAACGCGTGCAAAAAAATCCAGTGGCAGAACTGTACATGACGTTCAAAGTGGTCGCCATGCTATTCCCGGTGCATAGAAATATGGTACGGGTGCAATCGATCGTTGATGTAGCATTCTTAACACCAACGTTTTTGAGATACCCGATTCTCGCGTAATATGTCTGCTACTGATGTGCGGATTAGCCGCGACAGCAGCTAAAACACCTACTTGGGCATCATCATTTGTTGCAGGTCGTGGTTGACGTTTCACATGTGGCTGAACACTTCCCGTTTCCTTAAATGGCGTAACTGTCCGGCGAACGGTCCGGACACTTGCATGATGTCGTCCAGGATACCGAGCAGCATACATAGCACACGCCCGTTGCGCATTTTGATCACAATAGCGATACATCTACACAATATCGACCTTTTCCGCAATTGTTAAGCGGTCCATTTTAACAATGGTAATGTATCACGAACCAGATACCGTCCGCACTGGTGGAATGTTACGTGATACCACGTACTTATACGTTTCTGACTATTACAGCGCCATCTATCACAAAGCGAAAAAAGTGGTCCAACTAAAACATTCATATTTCTTTACGTACTACACGAATATGTAATAAAAAGTGGGGTTCCTATTTAAAAAAAAAACGCAGTTGATATCCATTTGACCTACGGCAGCGCCATCTAGCGGGCCAACCATAGCGCCATCTGATTTGCCCGTTCAAGCTAGACGAGTCTCGTTCTTTGTAGTTTTTTCGTTTGATGCTTATTTCTTGAGATATTGGGCCCGGTCACTGTCGATGGACTACCTTGTATGTATGTGTATATACAAAAATACGATTGAGTCTCAAAAAATTAGCATAATAAAATCATAGCTACGTGAATGGTGATTGTCACGAGCGTAACAAAAAGGTATAAATTAGTCAGTAAGATTCTACTGTAACACAAATGTAGAAATAGAGGAGAGCACAAAATTTTCTGTACATTCGATGGAAAAATTCACAGGTGGCAATTAAAATCGCAAAATCAGGTAGGATAGAAAATAATGAAATTTTACTTACTGCAGCTATGCAGTATACTAGGAAGACATACGATTAGTTCTGTATGTCGTTTGCCGGTGTAAAGAGTGCGAAATTCAGTATACAGAGCGACCACCTCTGTCGCCAAGATTAGGTCTAATGCGTCTGGGCGTCGACTAGAATTCAATTCTGCTAACAAATAGGACATTCTTTCCCGTTTCAACTCTGTCAGAGTTCGTCAATCATAGTAGCTGCCTTTTGGTGGTATGCAAGTTTCTCCGAAGCCTGTGTCCAGTTGCTTTCAGTTAGGGAAAAATCTGGAGAACTTCGAGTTCAACATCCCCTGCATCGAAGTAAGTCAAGACAACACGAGAAACATGTCGTCACCCGTTATCTTGTTGAAAGATACGTCACAGAGATCTCCAAATTAGAGCACAGCCACCGATCTTACTTTCCTACTTAACAGCTATTCGAACCATCACATCCAGTGCAATCTGGCAACGTTAGTTCTTCTCGGAACATCCGTACACTCACACGGTCATCTCGATGCTACTCGTACAACAAAGACTCTTGTGTAAAAGACTCTGAGCCCAGTGCAGTCATAGAGCACACCACCGTTTCCGCAACTCTCTGCTCAACTATGTGGCTGTACCGTCCTGCAAGGCCGAACGAACAAAATGTGTTTCCTCTCGGGCGCTACTCGCGTGGAGACATTAAGCTCCTGCGTTACTTTCTGTATGGTCGTCCTAAAACCATCGACTTCATATCTGCACCAGAGTCGTGGGTCCCAGACCACTGCGAACAACGACAGCGCAGAGCGTTAAACTGTGCTACCGGCAGGGCACGATTCTGGCCCTGACGAATGCTGACTCATGCTTGTTGACGTCTCACCTCATTTCATGAGGCACAACACCATCTTCTCACATTCTAATGCCATTTCTGAATGAAAATCCTACTCCGTAATCTCCACCATCATCATCATCATCATCATCATCATCATCATCATCATCACTTTGGCACCCGCTGCTGAATAGAATCCTTCCCTAAATGTCTCCTCACCTTAAACTCTTCAGCTCTGTGTGCCCATGTTGGTTTCGTATATTTTTAATTTCATCCATTCACCACCTGTAACTTCACCCATGAACCATGGACCTTGCCGTTGGTGGGGAGGCTTGCGTGCCTCAGCGATACAGATGGCCGTACCGTAGGTGCAACCACAACGGAGGGGTATCTGTTGAGAGGCCAGACAAACATGTGGTTCCTGAAGAGGGGCAGCAGCCTTTTCAGTAGTTGCAGGGGCAACAGTCTGGATGATTGACTGATCTGGCCTTGTAACATTAACCAAAACGGCCTTGCTGTGCTGGTACTGCGAACGGCTGAAAGCAAGGGGAAACTACAGCCGTAATTTTTCCCGAGGACATGCAGCTTTACTGTATGATTAAATGATGATGGCGTCCTCTTGGGTAAAATATTCCGGAGGTAAAATAGTCCCCCATTCGGATCTCCGGGCGGGGACTACTTAAGAGGACGTCGTTATCAGGAGAAAGAAAACTGGCATTCTACGGATCGGAGCGTGGAATGTCAGACCCCTTAATCGGGCAGGTAGGTTAGAAAATTTAAAAAGTGAAATCGATAAGTTAAAGTTAGATATAGTGAGAATTAGTGAAGTTCGGTGGCAGGAGGAACAAGACTTTTGGTCAGGTGATTACAGGGTTATAAATACAAAATCAAATAGGGGTAATGCAGGAGTAGGTTTAATAATGAATAAAAAAAATAGGAGTGCGGGTTAGCTACTACAAACAGCATAGTGAACGCATTATTGTGGCCAAGATAGACACAAAGCCCATGCCTACTACAGTAGTACAAGTTTATATGCCAACTAGCTCTGCAGATGATGAAGAAATTGATGAAATGTATGACGAGATAAAAGAAATTATTCAGGTAGTGAAAGGAGACGAAAATTTAATAGTCATGGGTGACTGGAATTCGTCAGTAGGAAAAGGGAGAGAAGGAAACATAGTAGGTGAATATGGATTGGGGGGAAGAAATGAAAGAGGAAGCCGCCTTGTAGAATTTTGCACAGAGCATAACTTAATCATAGCTAACACTTGGTTCAAGAATCATAAAAGAACGTTGTATACCTGGAAGAATCCTGGAGATACTAATAGGTATCAGATAGATTATATAATGGTAAGACAGAGATTTAGGAACCAGGTTTTAAATTGTAAGACATTTCCAGGGGCAGATGTGGATTCTGACCACAATCTATTGGTTATGAACTGCAGATTGAAACTGAAGAAACTGCAAAAAGGTGGGAATTTAAAGAGATGGGACATGGATAAACTGAAAGAACCAGGGTTGTAGAGAGTTTCAGGGAGAGCATAAGGGAACAATTGACAGGAATGGGGGAAAGAAATACAGTAGAAGAAGAATGGGTAGCTCTGAGGGATGAAGTAGTGAAGGCAGCAGAGGATCAAGTAGGTAAAAAGACGAGGGCTAATAGAAATCCTTGGGTAACAGAAGAAATATTGAATTTAGTTGATGAAAGGAGAAAATATAAAAATGCAGTAAATGAAGCAGGCAAAAGGGAATACAAACGTCTCAAAAATGAGATTGACAGAAAGTGCAAAATGGCTAAGCAGGGATGGCTAGAGGACAAATGTAAGGATGTAGAGGCTTGTCTCACTAGGGGTAAGATAGATACTGCCTACAGGAAAATTAAAGAGACCTTTGGAGAGAAGAGAACCGCTAGTATGAATATCAAGAGCTCAGATGGCAACCCAGTTCTAAGCAAAGAAGGGAAGGCAGAAAGGTGGAAGGAGTATATAGAGGGTTTATACAAGGGCGATGTACTTGAGGACAGTATTATGGAAATGGAAGAGGATGTAGATGAAGATGAAATGGGAGATAAGATACTGCGTGAAGAGTTTGACAGAGCACTGAAAGACCTGAGTCGAAACAAGGCCCCGGGAGTAGACAACATTCCATTAGAACTACTGATGGCCTTGGGAGAGCCAGTCATGACAAAACTCTACCATCTGGTGAGCAAGATGTATGAGACAGGCGAAATACCCACAGACTTCAAGAAGAATATAATAATTCCAATACCAAAGAAAGCAGGTGTTGACAGATGTGAAAATTACCGAACTATCAGTTTAATAAGTCACAGCTGCAAAATACTAACGCTAATTCTTTACAGACGAATGGAAAAACTGGTAGAAGCGGACTTCGGGGAAGATCAGTTTGGATTCCGTAGAAATGTTGGAACACGTGAGGCAATACTAACCTTACGACTTACCTTAGAAGAAAGATTAAGAAAAGGCAAACCTACGTTTCTAGCATTTGTAGACTTACAGAAAGCTTTTGACAACGTTAACTGGAATAATCTCTTTCAAATTCTCAAGGTGGCAGGGGTAAAACACAGGGAGCGAAAGGCTATTTACAATTTGTACAGAAACCAGATGGCAGTTATAAGAGGCGAATGGCATGAAAGGGAAGCAGTGGTTAGGAAAGGAGTGAGACAGGGTTGTAGCTTCTCCCCGATGTTATTCAATCTGTATATTCAGCAAGCAGTAAAGGAAACAAAAGAAAAATTCGGAGTAGGTATTAAAATTCATGGAGAAGAAGTAAAAATATTGAGGTTCGCCGATGACATTGTAATTCTGTCAGAGACAGCAAAGGACTTGGAAGAGCAGTTGAACGGAATGGACAGTGTCTTGAAAGGAGGATATAAGATGAACATCAACAAAAGCAAAACTAGGATAATGGAGTGTATTCAAATTAAATCGGGTGATGCTGAGGGGATTAGATTAGGAATTGAGACACTTAAAGTAGTAAAGGAGTTTTGCTATTTAGGGAGTAAAATAACTGATGATGGTCGAAGTAGAGAGGATATAAAATGTAGACTGGCAATGGCAAGGAAATCGTTTCTGAAGAAGAGAAATTTGTTAACATCGAGTATAGATTTAAGTGTCAGGAAGTCGTTTCTGAAAGTATTTGTATGGAGTGTAGCCATGTATGGAAGTGAAACATGGACGATAACCAGTTTGGACAAGAAGAGAATAGAAGCTTTCGAAATGTGGTGCTACAGAAGAATGCTGATGATAAGGTGGGTAGATCATGTAACTAATGAGGAGGTATTGAATAGGATTGGGGAGAAGAGAAGTTTGTGGCACAACTTGACTAGAAGAAGGGATCGGTTGGTAGGACATGTTTTGAGGCATCAAGGGATCACTAATTTAGTATTGGATTGCAGCGTGAAGGGTAAAAATCGTAGTGTGAGACCAAGAGATCAATACACTAAGCAGATTCAGAAGGATGTAGGTTGCAGTAGGTACTGGGAGATGAAGAAGCTTGCACAGGATAGAGTAGCATGGAGAGCTGCATCAAACCAGTCTCAGGACTGAAGACCACAACAACAACAACCACCTGTAAGGGCATCGTTTCCGTTTTCTCTTGGATATTGCAGTGCATTATCTTTATCAGAAGTATCTAGGCACCTATTAGTGGACATTAATATGGGGTATGTCCACCCTTCGCCGTTATGACGGCACGAAATTTACTGCTGGGAACATTTCTGATGAGATGTCTGAATGTCTGTGGAGGAACGCAATGTAATGATGATGCTGTAGGTCCCCGAACTGTTCCTCTGCAGTTTGCAGCACACAGTTCTTTAAACTGTGTTCGTATCCTTCTTTATTTAGCGTTTCCTGAATTGTAATAAGGAAATCGCACTCTAATCAAGAAAAATACACTCATGCTCTGACACCAGCTCCTCCATACTTCTGTCGGCACTACACATGATGGCAGGTGACGTTCTCGAGGTATTCGCCAAACCCTAACCTGTACATCGGATGGCCGCAGAGTAAAGCACGACTCATCACTCATCTCCAAACATCCACTGTCCAGTGGAATCGCGAGGTGTCCAAGCCTTTCTCACTCTTCAATTTATTCCATTTGCTTCCCCTTTCTATCCAAGTACAGTAAATGCAAAAACTGATCACCTGCCTCTGTAGCTTCTTTGTTAATGTCCACTATTTTCTTTTCTCTGTGTCCATTGTATACTGTTTTAGTCATAATGTCTCATTTCTGACACATCTATTTTCTTCCCAATACCATTCAGCAAATCTTCGTTAGTTATCCGATCTACCTATCAAAGCTGCACAAGCTTTCTGTAGCACCACATTTCGAAAGCTGTTATTCTTTCTTTGTCTTTATTCTTTATCATCCATATTTCACTTTCAATACAGATAAATACTGTCAGAAAATCTTACTAACACTTAAAGCTACATTAAATGTTAAATTATATTCTATTTTTCGTAAATGTTTTTCTTGCTATTGCAAGTCTGCGATGTTATAACGTCTCCACTTTGCCCATCGTCAGTTATCGCGCTGCCAAAATTGCTAAACTCAGCTACTTCCGCCGGCCGCTTGCGGCCCAGCGGTTCTGGCGCTACAGTCTGGAACCGCGCGACCGCTACGGTCGCAGGTTCGAATCCTGCCTCGGGCATGGATGTGTGTGTTGTCCTTAAGTTAGTTAGGTTTAAGTAGTTCTAAGTTCTAGGGGACTTATGACCTCCGCAGTTGAGTCCCATAGTGCTCAGAGCCATTTGAACCAGCTACTTCCTGTAGTTTCTCATTGCCTTGTATAATTCACACTTTAGCAGTCCGTTTTGCATCGTACACCACGCAAGTAACGAGCAGCCCTTAGTGGCTCGCCATCACAGTTTTCCTTATCTTAAATTTCTTTGTGGCTAATGCCCTTTTGGCATATTTATTATTTTATAAATGACGTGTAAGTACTGCCAGTCTTTAACGATGATTCCGTACTTATACCCTATCATACGTTTTTAGTCATAATTCTGTGACCATGTTATATAATATAGACCATTCTCTGTTTTAAATTCTGAGGAAGACACTCCTAGCAGTGTTGAAACCAGGTTAATTTGTTAAAAATAGTGACCGAGGGCTGTTTTTATTTCCGTTGTATAATTATTCACGGTCTCTGAACGTGAAGCCATGTATTTTTTAAACAAATTTTGTTGTTCATCTTACAACAGCTTTTCTATAGAGTATTATTCCTTTCAGCTAATCTTCCACATCCTTCGACTCTCTGAAAGAACTACAATGTCATTGACAAACCTTCTTATTTCTGAACTTTATTCTCCTTTCCAAATATTTCTTTGGCCTCGTTTACTGCCCACTCGTTGTACATACTGAATGCGTGGCTGATAGGATACCACGTTATCTCACTCCCCTCTCAGTGCCTGCCTCCCTTTCACGTCTTTCGATTCGTAATTGCAACCTGGTTTCTGTACCATTTGCAGATAATATTTTCCTTTCTGTATTTAATCCTTTCCATCTTATGAATTTTCAAGAATATATCCCAATCAATATCATAGAAAGCATTCTCTAAATTTGTTGTTGTTGTTGTTGTCTTCACTCCAGAGAGTGGTTTGATGCAGCTCTCCATGCTACTCTATCCTGTGCAACCTTCTTCATCTCCCAGGAGCTACTGCAACCTACATCCTTCTGAATCTGCTTAGTGTATTCATCTCTTGGTCTCCCTCTACGATTTTTACCCTCCACGCTGCCCTCCAATTCTAAATTGGTGATCCCTTGATGCCTCAGAACATGTCCTGCCAACCGATCCCTTCTTCTAGTCAAGTTGCGCCACAAATTTCTTTTCTCCCCAATTCTATACAATACCTCCTCGTTAGTTATGTGATCTACCCATCTAATCTTCAGCATTCTTCTGTAGCACCACATTTCAAAGGTTCTATTCTCTTCTTGTCTAACCTATTTATCGCCCATGTTTCACTTCCATACATGGCTACACCCCATACAAATACTTTCAGAAACGACTTCCTGACGCTTACATCAATACTCGATGTCAACAAATTTCTCTTCTTCAGAAACGCTTTCCTTGCCATTGCCAGTCTACATTTTATATCCTCTCTACTTCGATCATCATCAGTTATTTTGCTCCCCAAATAGCAAAACTCCTTTACTACTTTAAGTGTCTCATTTCCTAATATAATTCCCTCAGCATCACCCGACTTAATTCGACTACATGCAATTATCCTCGTTTTTCTTTTGTTGATGTTCACCTTATATCCTCCTTTCAAGACACTGTCCATTCCGTTCAACTGCTCTTCCAAGTCCTTTGCTGTCTCTGACAGAATTACAATGTCATCGGCGAACCTCAAAGTTTTTACTTCTTCTCCATGAATTTTAATACCTACTCCGAATTTTTCTTTTGTTTCCTTTACTGCTTGTTCAATATACAGACTTTATAACATCGGGGAGAGGCTACTACCCTGTCTTCACTCCCTTCCCAACCACTGCTTCCCTTTCATGCCCCTCGACTCTTATAACTGCCATCTGGTTTCTGTACAAATTGTAAATAGCCGCCGGCGGGGGTGGTCTAGCGGTTCTAGGCGCTCAGTCCGGAACCGCGCGACTGCTACGGTCGCAGGTTCGAATCCTGCCTCGGGCATGGATGTGTGTGATGTCCTTAGGTTAGTTGGGTTTAAGTAGTTCTAAGTTCTAGGGGACTGATGACCACAGATGTTAAGTCCCGTAGTGCTCAGAGCCATTTTTTTTGTAAATAGCCTTTCGCTCCCTGTATTTTATCCCTGCCACCTTCTTTAAATTTACAGGTGGTGTAATCAGTAGACTTTAAAATTTTTGTCCATGCCCCCCCCCCTCTAGAATTTAAAGCGCGCGCGCACACACACACACACACACACACACACACACACCACAGCAGTGTTCACACACACACACACACACACACACACACACCACAGCAGTGTTGTGGACTGGACGAGGTGTGCAGTGATTGGCTGGCTGGCCGGCTGGCTTTTAGCTTTAGGACGTGTCTGAGCGGCGCGCTCGCTCGCTGTGTTGCAGGTTGCCCTCGCCCACCACGATGATGTCCCCGGTTCTCTACAGCACGGCGGCGCTCAAGAGGCCCTCCAGGATCGACCAGCTGCAGGGCGAGTGGCGCCAGATGGGCACGTGAGTACTCCATTAGCTCCCTACCACAAGAAGCACTGCCGATAGCGCGCCGAAGCCGCTCACGTCCCAGCCCGCAACACCCAAACAGTTATTCCGATACACCTTTTCTTTTCACAAAATGTTCTGTTGCATCCTGAAATCACAAACATCTCTGTGCGCACTATTAATCTTGTCACAACTGTTACAGACAACTTCCTTACAGATCTTTCACTACTACTCCTATACCTTCGTAACTCCGATACTTAGGAAGTTAATATTTAAGTAACCACAGAAACTCTCACGGCGAATTTGTTGTATAAAGTGGTCACTCTAGCCGAGCGGTCTTCGCGCTGCAGTCATGGACTGTGCGGCTGGTCCCGGCGGAGGTTCGAGTCCTCCCTCGGGCGTGTGTGTGTGTGTGTGTGTGTGTGTGTTTGTCCTTAGGATAATTTAGGTTAGGTAGTGTGTAAGCTTGGGGACTGATGACCTTAGCAGTTAAGCCCCATAAGATTTCACACACAATTGAACATTTTAATCACTGTAAACATACGTGATTTTGACAATTAGCGCCGTTGCCGTCTCCAGGAAAGCAGCCGACTCTTGAAGAAATAAAGCGTGTAGTACACTGGTAGACGACCCTCTGACATCTGTAAGATTGCGTTATGCAGGATGTTTCAAAAAGAGGATACGTACACTACTGGACATTAAAATTGCAACACCACGAAGATGTGCTACAGACGAGAAATTTAACCAACAGGAAGAAGATGCTGTGATACGCGAATGACTAGCTTTTCAGAGCATTCACCAAAGGTTGACGCCGGTGGCGACACCTACAACGTGCTGACATAAGGAAAGTTACCAACCGATTTCTCATACACAAACAGCAGTTGACCGGCGTTGCCCGGTGAAACGTTGTTGTGATGCCTCGTGTAAGGAGGAGAAATGCGTACCATCACGTTTCCGACTTTGATAAAGGTCTGATTGTGGCCTATCGCGATTGCGGTTTATCGTATCGCGACATTGCTGCTCGAGTTGGTCGAGATCCAATGAGTGTTAGCAGAATATGGAATCTGTGGGTTCAGGAGGGTAATACGGAACGCCGTGCTGGATCCCAACGGCCTCGTATCACTAGCAGTCGAGATGACAGGCATCTCATCCGCATGGCTTTAATGGATCGTGCAGCCACGTCTCGATCCCTGAGTCAACAGATGGGGACGTTTGCAAGACAACAACCATTTGCACCAACTGTTCGACCACGTTTGCAGCAGCATGGACTACCAGCTCGGAGGCCATGGCTGCGGTTACCCTTGACGCTGCATCACAGACAGGAGCGCCTGTGATGGTGTACTCTACGACGAACCGGGGTGCACGAATGGCAAAACATCATTTTTTTCGGATGAATCCAGGGTTTGTCTACAGCATCATGATGGTTGCAAACGTGTTTGGCGTCATCGCGGTGAACGCACATTGGAAGCTTGTATTCGTCATCGCCATACAGGCGTCTCACCCGGCGTGATGGTATGGGGTGCCATTGGTTACACGTCTCGGTCACCTTTTGTTCGCATTGACGGCACTTTGAACAGTGGACGTTACATTTCAGATGTGTGACGACCCGTAGCTCTACCCTTCATTCGATCCCTGCGAAACCCTACATTTCAGCAGGATAATGCACGACCGCATGTTGCAGGTCCTGTACGTGCCTTTCTGGATACAGAAAATGATCGACTGATGGCCTGGCCAGCACATTCTCCATATATCTCACCAATTGAAAACGTCTGGTCAATGGCGGCCGAGCAACTGGCTCATCACAATACGCCAGTCACTACTCTTGATGAACTGTGGTATCGTGTTGAAGCTGCATGGGCAGCTGTACCAGTACACGCCATCCAAGCCCTGTTTGACTCAATGCCCAGGCGTATCAGGGCCTTTATTATGGACAGAGGTGGTTGTTCTGGGTACTGATTTCTCAGGATGTATGTACCCAAATTGCGTGAAAATGTAATCACATGTTAATTCTAGTAAAATATATGTCCAATGAATACCCGTTTATCATCTGAATTTCTTCTTGGTGTAGCAATTTTAATGGCCAGTAGTGTAATATTGTGCAAATTACCTATCGCTGCGCCTCGGATCGGATATTGGAGAAACAAATACATAGTCTAGTTTATATTAACAGCCGCTAGATATAGTTGTCTTCTGTTCTGCTTGCTAATCTTCATATGTTTAAAATGCCTACTCAGCAGTAGAAATTATTTTGTGTTCTCGAGTTTGCGAAGTGCAATTCCGTGGTTACAGTGAAATGACGTTTCAGGTTGAGGTACGCAACCGATCCTCCGAATGGGTTGAACATTCTCAGATGGTATCGAGAGTTTCTACGTACAGCATGTGTATGGAAAGGAAAGAGTCCTGACCGCCCTCGTGTTCCTGAAGAAAATGTTGCACGAATTCAAACTGCCTTCCAACGTACTCCTTCAAAATTAACTCGTCTTGCCAGTCGGGAGTTACAGCTACCTACAACAATAATTTGGCATGTTTTGAGACGTCGGTTGGTTATGAAGCCGTGCAAGCTATAGCTATTACAAGTTCTGCGTCCTGATGACAAACGCAAACGTGTGGCATTTCGTAACGAGATTCTTGATGCTATTGACGATGGTAACACTTTCACACAACGCATCATGTTCAGTGACGAAGCGACTTTCCATTTTAGTGGTCAGGTAAAAAAACACAATGTTCGAATTTGGGGCCTACAGAAGCCACATGCAGCCATTGAGCATGTACAAGAGTCGGCCAAAGTCAATGTCTTTTGTGTGATAGCCCCATCATCTGTTTGGAGTCCATTCTTCTTTTATGGAAACAGGGTTAACGGTCAGCAGCATCTCGCTATGTTACAAAACTGGTTGCTTCCGAGGCTGCACGAAGACAAGTTCATTTCTCAACAAGACGGGGCACCCCCCCCCCCCCCCACTGGAGTTGCCAAGAGCGGGAATGTCTGCATGAAACTCTACCGGACCGTTGGATTGGTCGTCAAGGGGCTGGGCGACTTAGTATGTCTCAGCTGGGCTCCACGGTCGCCGGATTTGACACCCTTTGACTTCTTCCTGTGGTGTTTCGTTAAAGACCATCACTCCGACAGAACGTGGAAAGTTGAAGAACCGAATCCGTACTGCCGTAACATCAGTGACGGAGGACATGCAGCCGGCCGCGGTGGTCTCGCGGTTCTAGGCGCGCAGTCCGGAACCGTGCGACTGCTACGGTCGCAGGTTCGAATCCTGCCTCGGGCATGGATGTGTGTGATGTCCTTAGGTTAGTTAGGGTTAAGTAGTTCTAAGTTCTAGGGGACTGATGACCACAGCAGTTGAGTCCCATAGTGCTCAGAGCCATTTGAACCATTTCTTTTTTTTGGAGGACATGCTTGCCCGAGTATGGCGGAGGGGGGGGGGGAATAATTTGAATATCGATGTGATATTCTTCGTGTCACTGATGGAGGACACATTAAACATTCGTAATCTGAACTTGAGAGGTTCGTTAATATGTGTGGGAAGTTTCATATTCGTATGTCTTAAAGTTTAATAAATATTTGCATTCGAAATACGTATATTCTTTTTGAAACACAATGTACTTCGACCACCAGCGCTTTCCTGACAAAGACAATAGTGATTGTTGTCGAAAGCGAGAAATTTTTGTTGTGAATTAACCCTTTTACTACCAATTTTTTTTTGGAGGGGAAGACCTAAATGTGTAGCTATTTTCATTAGTGTCTTACAAGGGGAGGCCGCCAATTGTGAAATTCAGATTCGATTCATACTGCGCATAGTAAAAGCTCATGGCCAGAGGTGTAATGTGGCAAAGCACCAAGATGCACTTCTCAGCCGTTGTCGAGAAAATCGACAGTTAAAAGAAACCGTTGCGTGAAATACTCTCTACGAGTCACAAATTTCTACAGCGTCGTGGCGCAGCGGTAAGCGCTCGGGTTCGTAATCCGAAAGTCACCGGATCGAATCTCGCGCCATGCAATTTTTTTTATTATTAGTTTTTTGTAATTAATGAATTGCTTATGCGTGTTGGTGAAGGCGGATCGCTCTCCAATTGTACCGCCTCCATTTTTCCATTTGTTTAACAGGGTGTACCAAAGCTCTCACGTCCGCACTGATTATATATATATATAATTCCCGGCAATCAGTTGCAACAATTATGCATATAATAAGTTGTTGAAAGTCGTTTGTCGTGGAAAAACTGGCGACTTCGAACATCATTATGTTTTCCGCAAACAAAGTTGTATTTCACAAATGTTATTAATTGTCTTCATGCTGTTAACCACGTATAGTTAACGGAAGACGTAGAAACGATATTCCGAAACGAATACGTACAGCGTAAGTCAAACATTCGAATTAGAATAGAGACCCCACGAACCCAAATTTGCTGTGGCAGGTATGAAATATAAACTCCGTTACTCGCTCGTTACACTTGAAGGACAGATGTTGAATGGGCCGAAACGAGCCGCCGCATAACAACGTAGTTGCCTGCTAACTTCGAAGGAAGGTAGATGCGGTCCCTAACGCAACTTATAACATCGTCGAAAATCAGTGCGGACGTGAGGGCTTTGGCACACCCTGTTAAACAAACGGAAAAATGGAGGCGGTACAATTGGAGAGCGATCCGCCTTCACCAACATGCATAAGCAATTCATTAATGTTTGAATTACAAAAAACTAATAATAAAAAAAATTGCATGGCGCGAGATTCGATCCGGCGACCTTCGGATTACGAACCTGAGCGCTTACCGCTGCGCCACGACACTGTAGAAAATTATAAATCGTAGAGAGTATTTCACCGCAACGGTTTCTTTTAACTAGATTTTCTCGACAACGGCTGAGAAGTGCATCTTGGTGCTTTGCCACATTACACCTCTGGCCATGAGTTTTTATTATGCGCAGTATGAATCTAATCTGAATTTCACAATTGGCGGCCTCCCCTTGTTAGTAAGAAGTAACAATATTTCCCGGATTTCGGAGACAACTGTGCAAAAACCACGAGACCTATAAAAAGAGTCTCATATCAGTGGCTAGAGCATCTTTGCAAGTTTATAACTCGCATTACAGGTTTTCATTGTCGGTACGATATGTTACGCGGGAAACGTCAATACTTGTGTGCAACTCATTGACACGAATTGTCTGGGAAGGCACGACAGCAACCCGCCTTGCATTTGTAGGCGCGCACTAATTCAATGCCCCGATACGGAGCGGAGAACTGACAGTGAAACTTGAAGACAGAATAACTTACAAGTGTAAGCTATAACTATAAGTATCCTCTAAACCATTGACAGGCTTTCCTTTTCCAATGGAAAACAGATACATAGCAATAACATGAAGCCGATTCCCCTTGATTCCCCTTGCTTCCCTGATAATCTGCCGTGGAACGCATACTACAGAATGACAGGGGAAACATTTAACGCGACGAATGCACGGATAGCAGTTCACGGAGTTGCCATTTTTGTTTCTGATTGCCCTTATTTTCAGCTGAAATAATTTCACTCGCGTGAAGTCAATGGATGCAATGAACATGAAATCAGTGAAGCTGGAGTGAAATGAAATGTCACTGAAATAACTCTCAAAATGGTTAACTCCCAGTGCAATGACTGCGTCATGCCTAAGGAAATTCCGTGCCACACCGACCTCGAATCTGTTTTTCCTGTTTATCGCGAGCACCCGCCTTAACAAATGTTCAGCTGTGTGTGAAGTCTTATGGGACTTAACTGCTAAGGTCATCAGTCCCTAAGCTTACACACTACTTAACCTAAATTATCCTAAGGACAAACACACCCACCCATGCCCGAGGGAGGACTCGAACCTCCGCCGGGATCAGCCGCCCCGCCTTAACCATTAGGCTATTTGATCACGCCTCCGCGCCTTTCTATTCTTCTGGTGGCCTTATTCGGGAGTGTACAACCGTTTAATATTGTTGGAAAGCAGTATGAGGAAAACCGGTGACGACGAATGTTTTTCTTTAGTCATGGCCTATTCACTCCCGATTACTACTTTCCTTCCTTTTATTAATTCATAATTCTAAATCTGTAGTGCATAGCCTGTGGTTTTTCCTTACATAGCTGTACCACTCCTCGACCAAAAAGGTCTACCTCGTTTAAAATTCTACATGTTCCTAATCTTTTTCCCTCAGCTGTGAACTTTCAATTTCCTCAGTCTTTGCTAAGGACACTATACAGATCACAATGGACGGATAGCTTATACTGGGACCATTGATACTCTGGCTGTGTTTAATTAAAGCTTGATCTTCTATTTTCGTTTTTTACGTGGAAGATCCTAATTCTGGAAGTTTCCTTTAAATTAATTTTTTGTTTGATTTTGAACTCGTAATTCATAATTCTAAATCTGTAGTGCATAGCCTGTGGTTTTTCCTTACATAGCTGTACCACTCCTCGACCAAAAAGGTCTACCTCGTTTAAAATTCTACATGTTCCTAATCTTTTTCCCTCAGCTGTGAACTTTCAATTTCCTCAGTCTTTGCTAAGGACACTATACAGATCACAATGGACGGATAGCTTATACTGGGACCATTGATACTCTGGCTGTGTTTAATTAAAGCTTGATCTTCTATTTTCGTTTTTTACGTGGAAGATCCTAATTCTGGAAGTTTCCTTTAAATTAATTTTTTGTTTGATTTTGAACTCGTAATTCATAATTCTAAATCTGTAGTGCATAGCCTGTGGTTTTTCCTTACATAGCTGTACCACTCCTCGACCAAAAAGGTCTACCTCGTTTAAAATTCTACATGTTCCTAATCTTTTTCCCTCAGCTGTGAACTTTCAATTTCCTCAGTCTTTGCTAAGGACACTATACAGATCACAATGGACGGATAGCTTATACTGGGACCATTGATACTCTGGCTGTGTTTAATTAAAGCTTGATCTTCTATTTTCGTTTTTTACGTGGAAGATCCTAATTCTGGAAGTTTCCTTTAAATTAATTTTTTGTTTGATTTTGAACTCGTACTGCCTTCGTTGTAACTTTGCTGTTGTTTAGCTTTCGATGACTGTGTGTATTTCCAACTGCGAGAGAAACCAAATACGAGGGCAGTTCAATAAGTAATGCAACACTTTTTTTCTGAAACAGGGGTTGTTTTATTCAGCATTGAAATACACCAGTTTATTCCCCAATCTTTTAGCTACACAACACTATTTTTCAACGTAATCTCCATTCAATGCTACGGCTTTACGCAACCTTGAAATGAGAGCCTGTATGCCTGCACGGTACCATTCCACTGGTCGATGTCGGAGCCAACGTCGTACTGCATCAATAACTTCTTCATCATCCGCGTAGTGCGTCCCACGGATTGCGTCCTTCATTGGGCCAAACATATGGAAATCCGACGGTGCGAGATCGGGGCTGTAGGGTGCATGAGGAAGAACAGTCCACTGAAGTTTTGTGAGCTCCTCTCGGGTGCGAAGACTTGTGCGAGGTCTTGCGTTGTCATGAAGAAGGAGAAGTTCGTTCAGATTTTTGTGCCTACGAACACGCTGAAGTCGTTTCTTCAATTTCTGAAGAGTAGCACAATACACTTCAGAGTTGATCGTTTGACCATGGGGAAGGACATCGAACAGAATAACCCCTTCAGCGTCCCAGAAGACTGTAACCATGACTTTACCGGCTGAGGGTATGGCTTTAAACTTTTTCTCGGCAGGGGAGTGGGTGTGGCGCCACTCCATTGATTGCCGTTTTGTTTCAGGTTCGAAGTGATGAACCCATGTTTCATCGCCTGTAACAATCGTTGACAAGAAATTGTCACCCTCAGCCACATGACGAGCAAGCAATTCCGTATAGATGGTTCTCCTTTGCTCTTTATGGTGTTCGGTTAGACAACGGGACCCAGCGGGAACAAACCTTTGAATATCCCAACTGGTGAACAATTGTGACAGCACTACCAACAGAGATGTCAAGTTGAGCACTGAGTTGTTTGATGGTGATCCGTCGATGATCTCGAACGAGTGTGTTCGCACGCTCCGCCATTGCAGGAGTCACAGCTGTGCACGGCCGGCCCGCACGCGGGAGATCAGACAGTCTTGCTTGACCTTGCAGCGATGATGACACACGCTTTGCCCAACAACTCACCGTGCTTTTGTCCACTGCCAGATCACCGTAGACATTCTGCAAGCGCCTATGAATATCTGAGATGCCCTGGTTTTCCGCCAAAAGAAACTCGATCACTGCCCGTTGTTTGCAACGCACATCCGTTACAGACGCCATTTTAACAGCTCCGTACAGCGCTGCCACCTGTCGGAAGTCAATGAAACTATACGAAACGAAGCGGGAATGTTTGAAAATATCCCACAAGAAATTTCCGGTTTTTTCAACCAAAATTGGCCGAGAAAAAAATGTGTTGCATTACTTATTGAACTGCCCTCGTACATCAGCCTGCGAGAATACAACAAGAATTAATGGCCTTGTTTTATAATCTTACTAAAAAATGTGCAAACTGATTAAGTCCTGAACTTTGCTGTTAATCTCTTTAGTTAAACAAAGTGGTCGTTGTGCGTTAAAGATCTGCCTAATCTTTTCATGACATGTTCTCTGTAACGTTGGTAATTTTCGTAGCCAACTGATCCTGAAATGAAAATGTCTTTCCTCTTAGTGTAATTGCTTGGGAACACAGTACTTGCTGCTTTCTGTGCGCCAGCTACAAATTTCTAAATACAGTTGCTGAGCACTTAGTGCAATGGTCCAGACAACAAGTAAACTATTTCATATAGATCATTGAGTTTCCTTTAATTTACGTCTATGGTCACAAACGTTTTGTTATCAGATTTCCGATTTCGGTCAACAATGACCATCATCAGATCTGTTTCATAAAAACGAAGTCCTAATGTACTGCAGCCATAGTGGCATCGTCAAATTTTTAAATGCGGAATCAGCACCAACATCGTTTCGGCCGGTGTGGTCGAGCGGTTCTAGGCGCTTCAGTCTCGAACCGCCGGAACGCTACGGTCGCAGGTTCGAATCCTGCCTCGGGCATGGATGTATGTGATGTCCTTAGGTTACTTAGGTTTAAGTAATTCTAAGTTCTAGGGGACTGATGACCACAGATGTTTAGTCCCATAGTGCTCAGAGCCATTTGAACCATTTTGAACCAACATCGTCAAATACATATAAATAACATCATACGCACGAGTCATGTTGTCAGTAGACTTTGTTTTTATGAAACAGATCTGATGGTGGTCATTAAAGAGCGATCGGACCTTACTTTTAGAACAGCCCTCGTATGTTAAGTCATTTAGGTACCAGACAGAAAATAACAGAAATACATGTGGCACGTTGATGTTTGTGTTATGACTTTCCTTATAACTCCAAATGAGAACTTCTGTGATAAATCATAAATAACTTATTTCCCTTTTTTCTTCACCTGTGGAGCAGGTGTTTTAAACAGTAACATTTACACAGTCTGGTACCGAATTTTTGCAAAACGATACTTTGCAATAAACTGAGATCACTTTAGCAACATTCTAACTAACTTCAACTCTTGATGATCCTTGCACATTTAACAAACATAAATAAATCACTAGTTCATTTGAAATAGGATACTCGGTTTCCTGAACACTTACGAGAGGATCCTGCATAGGTTCATGATCAGGATAAGAGTTAGGGTTCTAAACACAGGTTTACAGCACTTGGATTGTTATTAAAATAACTCACACAGATTAACTGGTCCATGCTCTGATATATATATCTGTATGCATTAAGTTGGTGGAGCAGTGGCGAAGTAGTGGTGGCAAGCGACTTGGCGGCTAACTGTACTCACGGCTCTTGATGTTTGAATGCTCTGTACAATTTCTTCTTGGCGACGGATTTTTACTGTGTTAGAGCCATTCCTTATTGCTGAGAGTACCATGCAACAGCCAAATCCACATCCGAGGCAAACTACCTTGCAAAGCGGCTTCCGATTGCCTCCTTTGGCACCGTCGATGTGCTCCGTGCAACGGCTAGCCACTGACTGCGTGCCGTTCCCACCAAGGAGCCGCCCAGTTCGACCGCCAAGACCACCTTTCACATCGCGCCGAGCCACTTCCGCTCACGATGGACTTTTGTATATTACAAACACAAATGTCCTATGCATGAACCAGCTTCCAAATATACAAAGTTTGTCTTCTAAATGTACACATATTACAAAATTTCATTATTTTAAAAATCATTTACATTTTTCCCTGTATACACTACTGGTCCTTAAAATTGATACACCACGAAGGTGGTGTGCTACAGACACGAAACTTAACCGACAGGAAGAAGATGCTGTGATATGCAAATTATTAGCTTTTCAAAGCATTCACACAAGGTTGGCGACGGTGGCGACACCTACAACGTGCTGACATGAGGAAAGTTTCCAACCGATTTCTCATACACAAACAGCAGTTGACCGGCGTTGCCTGGTGAAACGTTGTTGTGATGCCTCGTGCAAGTAGGAGAAATGCCTTCCATCACGTTTACGACTTTGATAAAGGTCGGATTGTAGCCTATCGCGATTGCGGTTTATCGTATCGCGACACTGCTGCTCGGGTTGGTCGACATCCAATGACTGTTACCAGAATATGGAATCGGTGGGTTCAGGAGGGTAATACGGAACGCCGTGCTGGATCCCAACGGCCTCGTATCACTAGCAGTCGAGATGACAGGCATCTTATCCGCATGGCTGTAACGGATCGTGCAACCACATCTCGATCCCCGAGTCAACAGATGGGGACGTTTGCAAAACAACAACCATCTGCACGAACAATTCGACGACGTTTGCAGTAGCTTAGACTATCAGTTCGGAAACCACGGCTGCGGTTACCCTTGACGCTGCATCACAGACAGGAGCGCCTGCGATGGTGTACTCAACGACGAACCTGGGTGCAAGAATGGCAAAACGTCATTTTTTCGGATGAATCCAGGTTCTGTTCACAGCATCATGATGGTCACATGTGTGTTTGGCGACATCGCGGTGAACGCACATTGGAAGCGTGTATTCGTCATCGCCATACTGGCGTATCAGCCGGTGTGATGGTATGGGGTGCCTTTGGTTACACGTCTCGGTCACCTCTTGTTCGCATTGACGGCACTTTGAACAGTGGACGTTACATTTCAAGGGTGTTACGACCCGTGACTCTACCCTTCATTCGATCGCTGCGAAACCCTACATTTCAGCAGGATAATGCACGACCGCATGTTGCAGGTCCTGTACGGGCCTTTCTGGATAGAGAAAATGCTCGACTGCTGCCCTGACCAGCACATTCTCGAGATCTCTCACCAATTGAAAACTTCTGGTCAATGGTGGCCGACCAACTGGCTCGTCACAATACGCCAGTCACTACTCTTGATGAACTGTGGTATCGTGTTGAAGCTGCATGGGCAACTGTACCTGTACACGCCATCCAAGCTCTGTTTGACTTGTAAGTAGGCTGTTTAGGTTTTTTTATTGGTAACGCCACCTCTGTATGAAAATCACTGGCTGTGCTGTGTGCAGTCTGTGGCTGCTTTGTGATTCTGTAGTGCATTTTCATGCCGCGAAAAAATAGGTTGGAAATGCTCACAAATTTGTGTTTTTACGTCATTACAGACTTTTTGACATTTCGATTCAATGTTATGTAACTCAGTAGTTAAATCTTCACGTGTTTGTTCAAGAGTTTGTTCCAATGAGTCTAACTTTTGAAGCTTTTGCTGTGTTTGTCTCTGATTTTGTTCCATTGTGTCTAACTGTTGCTGTGTTTGTCTCTGATTTTGTTCCATTGTGTCTAACTTTTTGAGATTTTGTTTCACTGTGTATAACTTTTTGAGATTTTGTCCCATTTGTCTCTGATTTTGTTCCATTTGTTGCATTAATTGCAATAATAATGTATTAGTGTCTGGAATCTGTTTCTCTATGCTTTTTGGCAGTGCATTTTCACCGGCAACATTCACATTTTGACAAGCAGAAAATGTGTCTTGACTCATTTGAGAAAACGGTGATGACCCAGAACCTGAATCTACAGTATTTGCGAAATTGTGTCCTGTCATTTCGGATTCCTGAGGCGAGCTGTTGCCGACCGATCGATCTATAATCCTTCCTGTTCACTATTTGTTTCACTGTCTACGCCATTGTTTGCCGCCCGCTCCATTTCCCTGTGCACAATTACCAAATTACTACTTTGAACATCAGTTAATTCATTACTCGGTGGCGCTAACACACTGCTTTCGTTTTCACTGTCATTTCGCAGTTTACTTTGGAGCCTAGTATTACGTTTTTCACATGCCATTATTGTCACAGAATTTCACACGACAACACAGAAAAACACAATTTGAAGAGAAAAAATAAGAGAACACATTAACATAACACTGAAAATAATATCTAGTTAATTGCAGCTGCGAAATACTTGGTGCAAATCTACATGCATGCCACAACTGTTTTACTGTACAACAATGAAAAAACTACAACTACAATGGAAATTCTCTCTATAATTACGCGCTGCCAATAAACAAAATCTACACTAATTACACAAACTACAAGAAAAAATCAGAAGATTCCAGTGAGGTATCCTAGGCTAAGGGTCGACATATGAAACGTCCCCTTTGAACATTTATACACGAGTGTGCTTAAACTGACACACAATATTTTGTTAGCGCAACGCAATCTGACTTTCAATAATCCCTACAAAAGAATGGGCCCTGACTAACATTAAACTATACCTTTCACAAATCACTTACCTCACAAAAATCTTCGCTACTCAAGCTACTGCAATACAGCAGCGCCACTACTGCCAGCTAAATAAAAGATTCAAACTATGGAAGGCACTAACTACTGATAGGGATAGTTAGCAAATGAAAGATATTAATAGAGAACAAACAATATATTTACCTTGATATCATCATATATAAATATAGCAGTTCATGACAAATTTCAAAACTCCGCCATCTCTCTCCCCACATCCACCACTGCTGGCGGCTCACCTCCAACTGCGCAACGTTACGCGCTGTTCACAGCCAGCTGCCTAACACTACAATGGCGAGTATTACAACAATGCAAAGCAGACACAGACTGCACACAGCACAGCCAGTGATTTTCATACAGAGGTGGCGTTACCAATAAAAAAACCTAAACAGCCTACTTACAGACTCAATGCCCAGGCGTATCAAGGCCGTGATTACGGCCAGAGGAGGTTGATCTGGGTACTGATTTCTCAGGATCTATGTACCCAAATTGCGTGAAAATGTAATCATATGTCAGTTCTAGTATAATATATTTGTCCAATGAATACCCGTTTATCATCTGCATTTCTTCTTGGTGTAACAGTTTTAATGGCCAGTAGCGTACATCTCAATATTTTCAAATCAATGACCTCAACTAACAAAGAACACACGCTCCATAATCGTAGATACACAGTTTCCTAATATAAGGCTGCCACTAATCGATACAAGTGTTACATGCTGGACTGTGCTGATGCGTGGTGATTCGTGTTGCAGGGACGCACTGACGACCACGCTGTCGGCGCTGTACGGCAAGCTGCTGGTCGTGATGGGCATCGCCTTCCCCATGGCGGAGGTCATCTCCACCTACATACCGCCATCCTTCTACGAGGTACGTATGAGCGTCGCACATCCCTGATAACAAGTGCGAGCTGTCCAGGTGTTTGTGTCGGAAAGCCGTCACCGCCGCATTTTACTCCAGACTCGTTAGTCAGGTGGAAAATATCTGCATAGGTAACCTTTTGCATTAAATCTTGCTAAGACCTCCCCAAAACGAAAAGGCATAGTGCAAAGCCACGCCATCAAGGGACGGCTGACCGAGCGGTCTAGGGCGCCTTGCCACGGTTCGTGCGGCTCCCTCCGTCGACGGTTCGAGTCCTCCCTCGGGTATGGGTGTGTGTGTTGTCCTTAGCGTAAGTAAGTCTAATTTAGATTAAGTAGTGTGTACGCTTAGGGACCGATGACATAAGCAATTTGGTCCCATAGAATCTTACCACAAATTTCCATTTCCAAGGGACGGCGATAAAATTTTAGAACTAATTAAACTGAAGAAAATGAAGCAGTCCACGCTAAAAATTACTTGAGAAACATAAGTAATTAAAGGGTGGGAAAATGTACATATCTGTGTTATGTGTTACTTTCTTCGTGTATGGGCCCACAGCCTTGACGTACTTTATGAATGATGAAACCATTTCTTTACACAGAATGACCCATGTTGCATCAGATTTCGCATTACATTAATAACCACTTTTATGCTGTAGCTATCTTCAAACGACTGCACCAACAATACCATCAAAAATATTAAAAAGGAAAACACTTCGTTCTTCTTCTTCGTCGTCTTTCGATTGGGCTAGCTAAGGACCAATATATTCAACTTTTCAGCCTGGACAGGGACTTGATATTTGCCCAGTAATCCTGCATTCTCTGGCTCTGTTTCTCGTCTCTCTCTCTTGTCAGCCGGCCGCTGTAGCCGAGCGTTTGTAGACACTTCAGTCCGGAACCGCGCTGCTGCTACGGTCGCAGGTTCGAATCCTGCCTCGGGCATGGATGTGTGTGATGTCCTTAGGTTAGTTAGGTTTAAATAGTTCTAAGTTCTAGGCGACTGATGACCTCAGAAGTTAAGTCGCATAGTGCTCAGAGCCGTTTGAACCATTTTTCTTGACTTCTATCAGCCATGGTGTCACGGTCTTCCTGCTCTTCCAGTAGTTGAGAAGTCGGTTGGTCGGTCTTATTGGGTCCACCTTTGTGATATGTCCGTAGAAAGCGAGACCTCTCTTCCTGTGTACATCTGTGATTTTCTCGATATGACTGTATGGCTCCTGGTTCGATTGTCTTCTGTACTCACCATCTGTTTTGATCGGTCCCAGAATCTTTCTCATGGTCTTCCTGTCCTGAATCTCTAGTTTATCTGTCATCGCTTTCCTGTTCAGCTTCAAGCATTCTGAGGCATACAGGGCTTCAGGGTGGATAACTGTTTGGTAGTGTTTTGGTTTGGAATTGCGAGATAGGCATTTCTTATTATAGATGTTCTTGGTTAATCGATACGCTAATTGTAACTTATTAATCCGAGTTGCTAGTGCTGTTTCTCCGATAGATAAGGTTCCAACCATTCTCCTAGATACTTCAGTCTACATCTACATGGATACTCCGCAAATCACATTTAAGTGCCTGGCAGAGGGTTCATCGAACCATCTTCGCAATTCTCTATTATTCCAATCTCGTATAGCGCGCGGAAAGAATGAACACCTATATCTTTCCGTACGAGCTGTGATTTCCCTCATTTTATCGTCGTTATCGTTCCTCCCAATGTAGGTCGGTGTCAACAAAATATTTTTTTGTTCTGAGGAGAAAGTTGGTGATCGGCATTTCATGAAAAGATTCCGTCGCAACGAGGTACGCCTTTCTTTTAGTGATGTCCAGCCCAAATCCTGTATCATTTCTGTGACACTCTCTCACATATTTCGTGATAACACAGTACGTGCTGCCTTTCTTTGAACTTTTTCGACGTACTCCGTCAGTCCTATCTGGTACGGATCCCACACCGCGCAGCAGTATTCTAAAAGAGGACGGGTGAGCGTAATCTGTCGCTTTCTCAGTTTGACCTTGTTCCAGCTCTAGTTCACTGGGAGTATCGCTGATGTTGGTGAGCTATATTCTCTTTTCTAGTGACAATTGAAGCCTGGAGTTTGAGCATATTGAGCTGCTTTACTTCTACTTCCACTGAGCTTGCTATAAGTGCCAGATCATCTGCGAAAGCTAAACAGTCTACTGCTAGTCCCTTCCGTTTCCGTCCCAGGTTAAGAACTCTCGATATACACTCCTGGAAATGGAAAAAAGAACACATTGACACCGGTGTGTCAGACCCACCATACTTGCTCCGGACACTGCGAGAGGGCTGTACAAGCAATGATCACACGCACGGCACAGCGGACACACCAGGAACCGCGGTGTTGGCCGTCGAATGGCGCTAGCTGCGCAGCATTTGTGCACCGCCGCCGTCAGTGTCAGCCAGTTTGCCGTGGCATACGGAGCTCCATCGCAGTCTTTAACACTGGTAGCATGCCGCGACAGCGTGGACGTGAACCGTATGTGCAGTTGACGGACTTTGAGCGAGGGCGTATAGTGGGCATGCGGGAGGCCGGGTGGACGTACCGACGAATTGCTCAACACGTGGGGCGTGAGGTCTCCACAGTACATCGATGTTGTCGCCAGTGGTCGGCGGAAGGTGCACGTGCCCGTCGACCTGGGACCGGACCGCAGCGACGCACGGATGCACGCCAAGACCGTAGGATCCTACGCAGTGCCGTAGGGGACCGCACCGCCACTTCCCAGCAAATTAGGGACACTGTTGCTCCTGGGGTATCGGCGAGGACCATTCGCAACCGTCTCCATGAAGCTGGGCTACGGTCCCGCACACCGTTAGGCCGTCTTCCGCTCACGCCCCAACATCGTGCAGCCCGCCTCCAGTGGTGTCGCGACAGGCGTGAATGGAGGGACGAATGGAGACGTGTCGTCTTCAGCGATGAGAGTCGCTTCTGCCTCGGTGCCAATGATGGTCGTATGCGTGTTTGGCGCCGTGCAGGTGAGCGCCACAATCAGGACTGCATACGACCGAGGCACACAGGGCCAACACCCGGCATCATGGTGTGGGGAGCGATCTCCTACACTGGCCGTACACCACTGGTGATCGTCGAGGGGACACTGAATAGTGCACGGTACATCCAAACCGTCATCGAACCCATCGTTCTACCATTCCTAGACCGGCAAGGGAACTTGCTGTTCCAACAGGACAATGCACGTCCGCATGTATCCCGCGCCACCCAACGTGCTCTAGAAGGTGTACGTCAACTACCCTGGCCAGCAAGATCTCCGGATCTGTCCCCCATTGAGCATGTTTGGGACTGGATGAAGCGTCGTCTCACGCGGTCTGCACGTCCAGCACGAACGCTGGTCCAACTGAGGCGCCAGGTGGAAATGGCATGGCAAGCCGTTCCACAGGACTACATCCAGCATCTCTACGATCGTCTCCATGGGAGAATAGCAGCCTGCATTGCTGCGAAAGGTGGATATACACTGTACTAGTGCCGACATTGTGCATGCTCTGTTGCCTGTGTCTATGTGCCTGTGGTTCTGTCAGTGTGATCATGTGATGTATCTGACCCCAGGAATGTGTCAATAAAGTTTCCCCTTCCTGGGACAATGAATTCACGGTGTTCTTATTTGAATTTCCAGGAGTGTATTTTGTACTGCCATTTCTTTTCGCCACTCTCTGATCACCTTGTCCAGTGCACAGTTGAAGAGAAGAGGTGAAAGTCCGTCTCCCTCACCAACTCCTGTCTTTATCTCAAAGCTTTCTAAAAGTGTTCCTCTGAGTTTTACTCGGGATCTAGTGTTAGTCGGGGACTTTTGGATAAGGCTGTCGGTTTTCTGGTCCAGGCCCATTTCCTACAAAATTCTCATAAGGGTAGGTCTGTCGATTGAATCGTACGCTTTCTTGAAGTCAACAAAAGTAACTACGTTCTGTTAATTCGCTAGTTTAACTTGACTTTATACTGGCTTGAAGTTAAGGATCTGTTCAGCACAAGAAAGACATTTTCTGAAACCACCCTGATAATCTCCAGGTTTGGGGTCCAATTTAGGTTCAGCTCTGTTCAATAATGCTTTAGATAATATCTTATAGGTGACTGCTAACAATGAGATCCGTCCGTGATAGTTGATGTCAGTCAAATCACCCATCTTGTGTAAGGGGTGGGTCAGAGCATACGTCCAGTCATCTGGTAACTTCTCAGTATCCCAAATGTATCTCGCTCAACTTGCTGATTCTTTGTCTTCAGCCTACTGTTCTGTAAAATTATGTTTGTTTGGTCACGAAACGGCTTTCGGCTTGTCAGGCCATCTTCAGGTGACAGCTGATTGTTGCAAACACGGCTGAACATTATGTGCTGTTTACACGGGTGTTATTGTACAGAAGAAACAAAAATGACGAAGTGTTTACATAGGAAAAACATACGCTTTCCATGGAAACATTCCGTCATTTTTATGTCTTCTGCGCAACAATATCTGTGTTCGTGATCAAATAAATTCGGTATGGCAGAACATTAGGAAACGTTTTCCTTTTTAATGTTATTATCATGCTCTGCCAAGCAAAGACGGAAAATTCATTTAACGTTAATACCATCACAGTTTACTTTTTTTTTATCTTGATCTGAACATGTCATCATATTTGCTCCAGTCTTCTAGAAATGAGCAGCTCGTAAATTACCTGGAAATTTATCTTCTAATAAGAAACAAAACATTTTTCTCGTTGCGTTGGGAGTCACTTGAAACATTCTACGAATAATATTTATCTAGCCTGACTACACTAAAAAACTTCTAAAATTACGTTACAAATACCTTTCGAAAAACAAAGATGATTCCACAGAATGGATAAAACCATGCGGCTGAATTCTGACATTTCGTTTTACAGCACGACAGGTTCAGAACCGACTTCCGCCATCAAGTGGCAAACACTTATTAGTGTAAGAAACATGTGTACATTAAATGCAACGACTGAATGGTCACTCCGTCATTCCATACTGCCCTGTTGTTTGCTGTAGTGTTCTGATGTCCGCAGTGTACCGAAGTTTCTTACTGCTGAATACTATCATGAAGAGAGCGATGGAGTTCCCAACGGGGAATAAACTTCCAAGATATTTGGCTGTATTACGATTATCGTTTTCATCGAGATACAGCACCGCAGACTGCTCCAATCGATACAGAAGCATGTTATGTATCCGAACTTGTGATTGCGTGTCGGCAGCCATAAACATGGAACAAGTTGAGTCTGCTAGTTGTTCGCTGTTTACGGTAGCAGACACGCGATCGTAAGTTCGGATTCACAACACGCTGCTGCTACATCTCCATAAATGGGACACTCGTAATAGAGCCATAAAGCTCATCTGTTTTACGTAAAACGTAAAGAATCGTCGCTATGCGTTTAATGTGCGCGCGTTTCTCATATTAGCAGGTAACAGCCACATTATTTAAAATTTAAATTCTGCTGTTGCTACATCCATGAAGGTATATATATATATATACAGGGTGTTTCAAAAATGCCCGGTATATTTGAAACGGCAATAAAAACTAAACGAGCAGCGATAGAAATACACCGTTTGTTGCAATATGCTTTGGACAACAGTACATTTTCAGGCAGACAAACTGTCGAAATTACAGTAGTTACGATTTTCAACAACAGATGGCGCTGCGGTCTGGGAAACTCTATAGTACGATATTTTCCACATATCCACCATGCGCAGCAATAATATGGCGTAGTCTCTGAATGAAATTACCCGAAACCTTTGACAACGTGTCTGGCGGAATGGCTTCACATGCAGATGAGATGTACTGCTTCAGCTGTTCAATTGTTTCTGGATTCTGGCGGTACACCTGGTCTTTCAAGTGTCCCCACAGAAAGAAGTCACAGGGGTTCATGTCTGGCGAATAGGGAGGCCAATCCACGCCGCCTCCTGTATGTTTCGGATAGCCCAAAGCAATCACACGATCATCGAAATATTCATTCAGGAAATTAAAGACGTCGGCCGTGCGATGTGGCCGGGCACCATCTTGCATAAACCACGAGGTGTTCGCAGTGTCGTCTAAGGCAGTTTGTACCGCCACAAATTCACGAAGACTGTCCAGATAGCGTGATGCAGTAATCGTTTCGGATCTGAAAAATGGGCCAATGATTCCTTTGGAAGAAATGGCGGCCCAGACCAGTACTTTTTGAGGATGCAGGGACGATGGGACTGCAACATGGAGCTTTTCGGTTCCCAATATGCGCCAGTTCTGTTTATTGACGAAGCCGTCCAGGTAAAAATAAGCTTCGTCAGTAAACCAAATGCTGCCCACATGCATATCGCCATCAATCCTGTGCACTATATCGTTAGCGAATGTCTCTCGTGCAGCAATGGTAGCGGCGCTGAGGGGTTGCCGCATTTGAATTTTGTGTGGATAGAGGTGTAAACTCTGGCGCATGAGACGATACGTGGACGTTGGCGTCATTTGGACCGCAGCTGCAACACGGCGAACGGAAACCCGAGGCCGCTGTTGGATCACCTGCTGCACTAGCTGCGCGTTGCCCTCTGCGGTTGCCGTATGCGGTCGCCCTACCTTTCCAGCATGTTCGTCCGTCACGTTCCCAGTCCGTTGAAATTTTTCAAACAGATCCTTTATTGTATCGCTTTTCGGTCCTTTGGTTACATTAAACCTCCGTTGAAAACTTCGTCTTGTTGCAACAACACTGTGTTCTAGGCGGTGGAATTCCAACACCAGAAACATCCTCTGTTCTAAGGAATAAACCATGTTGTCTACAGCACACTTGCACGTTGTGAACAGCACACGCTTACAGCAGAAAGACGACGTACAGAATGGCGCACCCACAGACTGCGTTGTCTTCTATATCTTTCACATCACTTGCAGCGCCATCTGTTGTTGAAAATTGTTACTACTGTAATTTCGAAAGTTTGTCCGCCTGAAAATGTACTGTTGTCCCAAGCATATTGCAACAAACGGTGTATTTCTATCGCTGCTCGTTTGGTTTTTATTGCCGTTTCAAATATACCGGTCATTTTTGAAACACCCTGTATATATATATAATCTCAAGTTTATGTCTTTGTTCTGATCTACATGCAATATTATGTAGAAGAGTGTTTACAACGACTGAATGGTCACTCCGTCATTCCATACTGCCCTGTTGTTTGCTGTAGTGTTATGATGTCCGCAGTGTTCCGAAGTTTCTTACTGCTGAATACTATCGTGAATAGAGCGATGGAGTTCCCAACTGGGACAATATTACCGGTTCCGAAAGTAATGGAATAAATGTACTTCGAGCAGTGATTCGATACATAATATATGGTTACCGCGCTTCAGCTCCTGAGTGACATTTAACAGTATGAATGTCGTTATTCGGCTCTAAGGGTGTAGATATCCATAGATAAACGCGCTGCAATTGTAGCACTCAGGCAAGCAGGTTTAACTATGCCCCATACTGTGAAACAATGTGGCGTGTCTATAGGGGGAGTGCAATACCATTCACCGCCAGAAGACAACAGGCAGCGGAAGGGACCTACCACGATCAGGACGAGCTCGTAAAATAACTAAAGGTGATGACAAAATCAGCATAAATGCTATTAAGAGAGGTTCTAAATATCAGCACAAATTTGCGCAGTGTTGGTAGAAACGAACAAGAGAAACATATCTGTTGCAAGAGTAGTCACCAGCGATGTGGAAGGCGTAGTATACCGTTAGCAGAGCCTGTTCTGTTGATGGTGCGAATCGAGCGGTCTACTGTCTGTCGAATCTCTGGAACAGTTCTGAAGCGAATGCCACGAAGTGGTTCCTTCATCTTCGGAATCAAATGGTTCAAATAGCTCTGAGCACTATGGGACTCAACATCTTAGGTCATAAGTCCCCTAGAACTTAGAACTACTTAAACCTAACTAACCTAAGGACATCACACACACCCATGCCCGAGGCAGGATTCGAACCTGCGACCGTAGCAGTCCCGCGGTTCCGGACTTCAGCGCCAGAACCGCTAGACCACCGCGGCCGGCTCTTCGGAATCAAATCAAAGTCATAAGGACGTAAGTCCGGGGAGTATGGTGGATGGTACGGTACTTCCCAGTCCCATCGACCGAACAGAACAGCCACAGCTTGTGCTGTATGTGCAAGCGCATTGTCGTGCAAAATGACGGATGGGTTGCGCAGAAAGTGTCCCCGCTTGTTTCGCAAATGTGGTCGCAGGTGATGCTCCAAAAGCGAACAGTAGTACTGTGCATTGACGGTCTGCCGCGGAGGAACGTAATGCGTTAGGATAACACCATCACAGTCGTACACAAGAATCACCACACCTTTCACCATACTGGGGCTCTGACGCAATTTCGACTTTCGCGGCGACCAATAATGACGCCATTCGTTGGTTTGACGTTTCAGGTTTGGCTCGTTCGATGTGGCCCTTGTCTCATCCAGTGTTACCATACGGCGTAAGAAAGCCTCTCCTTCGCCCTCATAGCGCTCCAAGTGCGTCTGAGCAGCGTCGTAACGCATCCATTTCTGCAGTTCCGTCAAGTCATGCGGACCCCATCGTGATGCAGTTTTTCGCATGCCTAGGCGTTACTTCAGGATGCGAAGCACAGTCGTATTAGCTAATCCGGTTTCGTGGGCGAGCTCACGAATCGTATGGCGTCGATCACTGTCCACTAAGGCGGCAACAGCATGCATTTCTTCTTCAGAGACGCTAGGACGACCTGCCCGATGCATGTCTGCCACAGTTTGCCGACCTTCGTTGAAGGCTTCTACCCAACGTGCCACTGTTCTGTACGGCAATGCCGATTCCCGCACGCCTCTTGAAGACCCTGATGACACTGTCGTGCTCTACGACCTCTGGCACATTCAGTCTTGATCCAACTCCTTTGTTTCTGTTTCGAAAACATAGTGACGCCGTTACGTTAGACCGCTCGCTCACAAGTGACTGTGTATCCCTCGACTGTGCGCACACCGGTGACGTGGGACGGGCGAGTCCATTTGCTCGGATGTAAGGTAGGTATGTCAACAACGTGTGCCATCAGCGATAATAGTAGATTCCATAGCATAGTGTCTCCACAGCAGTCTTGCCACTATTTAAGTTTCAACCTACGTAGAAGGACCAAATCACTACCACCGCATACTTCATTATCATACCGTATCATGTTGACTGCGCTTAATAGAAAAAGGTTTCACATTAAAACAAGATAATTATCCGAAACATGAGTCGGCAGTCTGTAAGAGGTATACTGCATCAAGAAGGAACCTACTAAATGGAACGGCGTGACCGTTCCAAAGTCTTGGCTGAGTCCAGAAAGTTGACATAACAAGCAAGGAACGTCTCTGGAATGTGGTTAACGATGTGCGGAATCATAAAGCCACGCAATTGCTATGAAAGCGCATCGGCCGCACGTCTCGGATAGTCAGTCATTAAATCCATGAGAGAATCCTTTAATGAAAGTAAAATATAATATTTCTGCTTGTTTTATACATGTTTAAATGTATAAAAGAATATTTTTGGAGAAATCAAGCTTTGTTTGTGTTCATATCTGCAGTATCGGGTAAGTCATCGTTTTTTTAAATTGATGAGCGATACTGTATGTGCCGTTTCACTTGTGTATGGAGCACTTAGTACTCACTGGCGCCCAATCTAGGAACATTTTTACGCTCGCGTACTGCGACATTTTTTGGAGACCGTAAAAATCACCTGTGTAGGAATCAACATGCGTTGAGAAACATCTTTCTGAAACCCAACTCGCCCTGTTCGTCCACGAGATCCGTAAAGCAGTAGATACAGGCGCCCAGGTAGATGCCGTGTCACTTTATAACACCGTCGGGGTCTGTTACCTTTTAAAACTACGCCTATAATGTTACACGTCTGAAAGGATTTTCTTTTGTCATTGTGACTCTGTGTAATGGAAATATATCGCTCTATTTTTCGATTCTGGAAAGACTGTTATTGAGAGGAAACAAAAGCAAAACAAATGCGAATCGAACCAAGGTTGTATTAGCAATGTATTAAATTGTAATTAAGTGAAAAGAAACGGTCACCAGCGTAATTAGGCAAAGTTGTTTGTAACCAGTACTATCATGGTTCATAAAGAACGATAAGTTGTAAGGTGGCTATAATTTCGCACCTTACAAGCACTCATCCACATACTTTGCCGTGAAGTACAACCACAATTAGATAAGATTTGATAGGTTGTACATCGTATATATGAATATTTAAAGGAGACTGACTTTGACACGTACGCCTTGTAAATAATTGTTAACGCTTATTGCATAAAAGGTGACGGAGTGTCTTCATTATAAAAACGGCGTAATGAGCGATTGCTTATACTGTAGTTCAATTCTTTTATCTTGGCGGACCGCGCATGCCCGCCCAGACGCGGGAGACTGCTGCGTTGCCAGTTGCACACGCGAACAGAAGCAGCTGCATAGTATAGTACAGTTCGCAAACTTACCTTCCGGGGGGGAGCGCGCAGTTTATGAAGTAAAGCCACCACGGCCGCATTAACCCTTTCGCTGCTACAGAGACGTGCTCCCCGCATTCCGCGCTGTGCGCGATTTTGTCATCACTGCACTGCTCGCCTCTGCAGACGCATCGTGTTTCGACTGCTTTCACACAATTTATCATTCGATTTCAGAAAAACTATTCGGGCCAAAAATTTGATTTTTACACATCTTCTTGACTGATACCTTCCCCCCATAAATGACTTAATTTTGGATATTCAACGCAGTTATTGTGCAGCATTAGATGTAGTAAACCATTGCACGAAATTTTGAAGAGTTTGCAGAGGTAAAAATCCATAGCGTATACTTTCCATATGGTCGATTTTAGTTGCCACTATAAATTTCAAAAAATTACATTGAAACGAATAAAATACATGAAGTGAGACACTTCGATATTGTTTTTAAATAAAGAAAATATTAAGCATCGAACCAGATTTGAACTCACAACCTTTCGCTTGGCAACCAAAATCTATAACCATTACGCTAACACTGCTCATATTTCAATAAAACTCTGGCAGGACTTTAAAAGGGTACGCAAAATACCGAGAAACACTGCTGGTATGACTATGAATTGCTCACGTTTCGTCGAAGCACAATAGGAAATAAACAATTACCGCTGTTCTTTATTGCGAAAAAGCGGTTAGTGAGAATGATACAAACACGTTTCCTTGTTATCGCCTGAATTGGAGGCTTATTGCATGTTTGTTTTAATTAATTAATAGAGTATGAAGCAATTGGTATAAAGAATGCTTTTTCCAAACTTTCTATGAAAGAAAGTCTGCTATCAAGACATTGCTTTTGTTCAATTACTTTATTTATGACTGAACGTTTCTGAAACTGAAGACACTCGTCCGTGCTCTGCACTGCAGTCGAGCTCTGGCAACGTCGTTCTCTGTTCATTGGCTGACTGTGTTTTGTGACGTCAGATGCGCAGAACGAACCTAAACTCGGCCGCCGTCGTAAATGACGCGCACTTTAGTAGACGTTGAAACGTCAGTGGAGATGAAACGACAGGCGGAACTCAAGTTCTGGGTGGAAGGCCCACACAGGTGTTGGTCCTGCTTAAAAACAGGAAGTAGCCAGACGGACGTCGTGGCACCAGAGCTCTGGAGCACAATAGGGTGACGGCCGGCCGCTACTGTAGTAGGGCTGGAATGATAACTGGATAATACTTCCGAACTCTTGGACGCAGGTGAGAGGAACGAAGAAGCTGCATCTCGGAAACCACGCAGGCTGGATTATTTCCAAGGATTTTTACTCAGAAGCGTACCATTGTAGGAGTATAGGTTTTTCCTCGCAAATTTTCCGCGCTGGACGACAAAAGACTAAAATATGTTTGGTCGGCGTTCGGAAGAATCTGTAGAGAGGGAGAATATTCCGTGGTTTCGCGAATATTATTCGTTTTCGGAATTACGATGGTGGGGAGCCGAACCTTGCTGGGAAGCCAGCGCTGGAGAGACGCGGTCTTCTGTTGTGAGCGCCCGTGTGTGACGGTCGCTCGGTATCAGGTCTGTTGGTACAGACGGATTTGCTGTCTTCGTTCTCAGGAGAGTTTATAGTTAGAACAGTCAGGCACTGTACTGTTGCGATCCTAGACGATTCTGGACTTCACCTCCAGGTCGGAAGTCGTCGTTGAGTACGCTGCGTTCAGTAATTGAGAGCACTTCCTCTGCCTGTACTTACGTTGAGACGTTATCTGAGCTCCGTCCTTGTGGCTGGGAGTTCGCGTTTCTCGTCTGTAGAACACAGAGAGGAGAAGACAGTATCAGAGTATAGTAGTCAGAGAACCGCCTTCTGCCGTCCTAGTGTTTGAAAGAGTTTATTTGTGGCCGGAGTTCTTCCCTCATCGCAGACGAGTACGAGAACCATCACTTCGACGCACCGGACGCAGCACATACGGTGATATCGCAAATTGCTTCGGCTTATTAAGGCTGTAAAAGCTAAACAGCTGTGATCATGTTAGTTTATTTGTACTGAGGTTCCACACCACCGTAGATCATCTTTGAAAGTAGTGTCTTCTAGTGTTTGGTACGTAGATGATGTCAGTCATTTCGCGTTATTGAAATTATATCGCGCAGTCATAATAAGGAGCAGAGGTGGGTAATTGATCAGTAATTTTACTTAGGAAATGTAAACTTTGTATTATAAAGGCTTTTTTAATCTACAATAAATATATAAGCAGCAACAAAGTTAATCATTCAGTAGTATTAGTTGCCTTAATCATTCATTTATGTTTAGCTTGTAATTATATGTTAAAGTCCATTAAGAGATCCTAAGATCTGCTTCTGGGGGTTGTCAGACAGGGCCATATCTTCATTTTAGCGTTTATTATCTTCCGTTGTGCACGTTTATTTTTAAATCCGCCTCGAATAGCATCTTGGAAAGTATTGGGGTTGTCTCTCCTTGATGTGGTAAGATACAAGACAGTAGAACAATTAAGCAAGGAATGTACCAGTGATTTGACTTATCTACACAGGACGAGTATTAATGCGTTTGTGCAACATTACAGTAGGAGGATAATGACAATGATGATTATAGGTAAATGATTACTAACGATGCAGCACTACCGATTCGGGCAAGATGTTCTTTTGTCAGTTTAATTATAGAAAATTACCTCTCTTGAAATAGTTATGAAGTAACAGCATCTTCTGTACTGATTATTATTTGCATTCTGAAGGAACATTTACTTTCTTGTGTTATTTAGCTCAAATGGAATATGTGACACACAGATCTAATATAATTTGAATATTTGTAGCCAGTTACTTACTCTTGATTGCGGTTACTGTAATATATTTAAATCTGGTGCAACTACTAGCATGGGGACACAGAAACTAATTTATTGGTAGATTCAGGTCGTCATTGAACATCTTAATCCTAACACTATGTGGGAAACACTTAACTTCATAACACATGAAATTTTAAACACAACCATTTCAGTAAGAAAAATTTTTGAACTCAATACTTTAATCATCCATTATGAAAACTACGTGCAGTATTTCAAAACTTATGCTCACCAAATAATTACATACTTTATAAGTCCACAAAATTTATTAATTTTTTTAAAAGCAATAATTGCTTTTCAGTTCAGTACAACAGAATACTCGAGTTCATTGTAGCACTTGGGATAGGCTCCTGTGTAGGTAAATGGCAGGATAAAATACGGTGACTCAATACAAAGTTTACAGAATACAAAGTTTGCAGAATACAAAGTTTGCAGGATACAAAGTTTGCAGAATACAAAGTTTGCAGAATACAAAGTTTGCAGAATACAAAGTTTGCAGAATACAAAGTTTGCAGAATACAAAGTTTGCAGAATACAAAGTTTGCAGAATACAAAGTTTGCAGAATACAAAGTTTCAAGTGATGGTTCAGATGGCTCTGAGCACTATGGGACATAACATCAGAGGTCATCAGTCCCCTAGAACTTAGAACTACTTAAACCTAACCTAAGGACATCACACTCATCCATGCCTGATGCAGGATTCGAACCTGCGACCGTGGCGGTCATGCGGTTCCAGACTGAAGCGCCTAGAACTACTCGGCCACACCAGCCGGCACAAAGACTGCAGAGCACAAAGATTGCAGAGCACAAAGATTGCAGAGCACAAAGATTGCAGAGCACAAAGATTGCAGAGCACAAAGATTGCAGAGCACAAAGATTGCAGCGCACAAAGATTGCAGCGCACAAAGATTGCAGCGCACAAAGATTGCAGCGCACAAAGATTGCAGCGCACAAAGATTGCAGCGCACAAAGATTGCAGCGCACAAAGATTGCAGCGCACAAAGATTGCAGCGCACAAAGATTGCAGCGCACAAAGATTGCAGCGCACAAAGATTGCAGCGCACAAAGATTGCAGCGCACAAAGATTGCAGCGCACAAAGATTGCAGCGCACAAAGATTGCAGCGCACAAAATTATTGATGTAAACGAAACCGCATAACTGGAACATGCAGTGATACAGTACTCAACTGATGATTCGAGCTGAACGTGGTGGCATCATCAATCTGCTAGGCTATTCAAAAAAGGCTGGCAAAAGTATTCATAGCACTTCCTGTGTGACAAGCTCTGAAAATCCTTTTCTTAGCGTCGGACTTTCATAGCACAGAGCTAACCAAAGTACGCCATGACTATTAAGCCACATTACTTCCGCATCCGAACCTGTATTATACACTCCTGGAAATTGAAATAAGAACACCGTGAATTCATTGTCCCAGGAAGGGGAAACTTTATTGACACATTCCTGGGGTCAGATACATCACATGATCACACTGACAGAACCACAGGCACATAGACACAGGCAACAGAGCATGCACAATGTCGGCACTAGTACAGTGTATATCCACCTTCCGCAGCAATGCAGGCTGCTATTCTCCCATGGAGACGATCGTAGAGATGCTGGATGTAGTCCTGTGGAACGGCTTGCCATGCCATTTCCACCTGGCGCCTCAGTTGGACCAGCGTTCGTGCTGGACGTGCAGACCGCGTGAGACGACGCTTCATCCAGTCCCAAACATGCTCAATGGTGGACAGATCCGGAGATCTTGCTGGCCAGGGTAGTTGACTTACACCTTCTAGAGCACGTTGGGTGGCACGGGATACATGCGGACGTGCATTGTCCTGTTGGAACAGCAAGTTCCCTTGCCGGTCTAGGAATGGTAGAACGATAGGTTCGATGACGGTTTGGATGTACCGTGCACTATTCAGTGTCCCCTCGACGATCACCAGTGGTGTACGGCCAGTGTAGGAGATCGCTCCCCACACCATGATGCCGGGTGTTGGCCCTGTGTGCCTCGGTCGTATGCAGTCCTGATTGTGGCGCTCACCTGCACGGCGCCAAACACGCATACGACTATCATTGGCACCAAGGCAGAAGCGACTCTCACCGCTGAGGACGACACGTCTCCATTCGTCCCTCCATTCACGCCTGTCGCGACACCACTGGAGGCGGACTGCACGATGTTGGGGCGTGAGCGGAAGACGGCCTAACGGTGTGCGGGACCGTAGCCCAGCTTCATGGAGACGGTTGCGAATGGTCCTCGCCGATACCCCAGGAGCAACAGTGTCCCTAATTTGCTGGGAAGTGGCGGTGCGGTCCCCTACAGCACTGTGTAGGATCCTACGGTCTTGGCGTGCATCCGTGCGTCGCTGCGGTCCGGTCCCAGGTCGACGGGCACGTGCACCTTCCGCCGACCACTGGCGACAACATCGATATACTGTGGAGACCTCACGCCCCACGTGTTGAGCAATTCGGCGGTACGTCCACCCGGCCTCCCGCATGCCCACTATACGCCCTCGCTCAAAGTCCGTCAACTGCACATACGGTTCACGTCCACGCTGTCGCGGCATGCTACCAGTGTTAAAGACTGCGATGGAGCTCCGTATGCCACGGCAAACTGGCTGACACTGAAGGCGGCGGTGCACAAATGCTGCGCAGCTAGCGCCATTCGACGGGCAACACCGCGGTTCCTGGTGTGTCCGCTGTGCCGTGCGTGTGATCATTGCTTGTACAGCCCTCTCGCAGTGTCCGGAGCAAGTATGGTGGGTCTGACACACCGGTGTCAATGTGTTCTTTTTTCCATTTCCAGGAGTGTATAATCTTGAAGTCCTTCTCGCCTCTTTCAGTTCACAAGATGTGCACTCTTTGCCTGCTAGCCACCGCCTGCCTCACTGGCACACAAGAGTCTTACAGTTCGACTGCCAGATCGACATTTCTATTATTGCCTAGCCAGTTCCGTTATGGAGGGACTTCTCTCCAAGTTTTACATTACTACTAATTTACTTTTTCTTTGCATGAACCAAGTTTACAATTAAATTTTTAGCTTTTGCATTCTTTTACAGCACATTAATTTTGAAATTTACAATTACATAAATTATGTTAAATAAAAAATAAAACATTTACATCGATGTTACATAAAAGAGCATAATTGTACAGAAGTCACATCAGGTAAAAACAAAAATAATTTAGATAAGACCAATATAGGTAATTGCGATAATTGTGCGACAATTTGGCTTTCGGAAGGCATTAGATTCAGTTCTGCACTGCCACCTAATGAACGTAATACGAGAGTACAATATATGAGACGAGTTGTGTAAATGGACTGAAGAGTACCTAGAGAACAGAACTCAGAATTTCATTGTAAACAGACATAAACTTGTTCCAGGGGTTGGAAGTTGACCCTCAACATAAACAGATGTAACGTATTGCGCGTAAATAGACAGAAATATCAATTACTGTACGATTGCACCATTGCAGAACAATCACTGGAAGCAGTTGCTTCCAAAAAATATATAGGGGTATGTCTATGGAGTGATTTGAAGTGGAACTACCACATAAAATAAATCACAAGCAAGGCAGATTCCAGACTGAGATTCAGTGGAAGAACTCTCAGGAAATAGGGTACGCCCACAAAGGAGGCAGCTCACAGAAGCCTCGTTCGACAAGTAGTTGCACATGGATCTTCAGTCTTGGATCCGCAACAACTAGGGTTGACAGAGAAATTAGAAGAATATCCAGAGAAGTGCAGATGTTTCGTTACAGGTTCATTGAGTAAGCGCGACGGGGTGACAGAGATGCTCAGCCAATTCCACTGGCATGCGCTGCTATCTGCAACAGGGTGTGGTTTACTACTAGTTTCGTGAGCACACGTTCCTAAAAAAAGAAACGTTAAATTTATTTCTGCCCCCTAGATACATGTCGCAGAAAGACCATAAAGGTACAATCAAAGAGAATCGAACTCACACGTCGGATTACCAACAGGTTTTTATTTTTTTTTTTTTTTTTTTTTTTTTTTTTTTTTCCTGCGGATCATTCGCATATACAGGGTGTCCCAGCTATCTTGTCCACCCACAATATCTCTGGAACAATAACAGCTATTGGAAAACGACTTTCACCGGTATCAATGTAGGGCTGGGGCCCATGAATGTACATATTTGGAAACATTCTAAAACGAAAGCATATGTGTTTTTTAACACATACTTACGTTTTTTTAAATGGACCTCCTGTATTTTTTCTTCAGCAATCCATAGCATGACAAAGCACATACACAATGGCGTTGATTGCATCGCAATATTCCCATTACATCCCGAGATATTGAGACGCGAAGTTGACGCTTGAAACACCCGACATGCGCTGCTAGCGCACGTCCTGAGGCTCAGGCGTGAACCTCATGCTGCCCGTAATCGCGATGTGATTGACATGCGTAACCACACTTCCATACGTATCAAGAGGTCCGAAACGAATAATACGGTCTGCTGCCATCCTGCATTAACGTCGTGCATTCCAGCAGGTATTTATCTCATAGGCTAGGGGTGATGCGGTTCTGTAACATATCTGTGTACCGCAACGTTAGTCACAAAGTTAACTTCGCTTATCGTTAATCCGTTACTAAAAAGGTAATGCCGTTCAACGTTAAAACTTTACTGTAGATCTAGCGCAAGTGACAGTTAATCATTCACTCGTAATAGTAAAATTCATGTTGATGGTTTTAGTGAAACGAGCAAGTTGACTAAAAGTTTTACCGTTGTTTCGGACCTCTTGATAAGTATGGAGGTGTGATTACACATGTCAATCACATCGCGATTACGGGCAGCATGGGGTTCACGCCTGAGACTCAGGACGTGTGCTAGCAGCGCATGTCGGGTGTTTCAAGCGTCAACTTCGCGTCTCAATATCTCGGGATGTAATGGGAATATTGCGATGCAATCAACGCCATTGTGTATGTGCTTTGTCATGCTATGGATTGCTGAAGAAAAAATATACAAGGTCCATTTAAAAAGGGTAAGTTTGTGTTAAAAAACACATACGCTTTCGTTTTAGAATGTTTCCAAATATGTAAATTCATGGGCCCCAGCCCTACATTGATACCGGTGAAAGTCGTTTTCCAATAGCTGTTATTGTTCCAGAGATATTTTGGGTGGACAAGATAGCTGGGACACCCTGTATAACAGAAAAGGGAGATGTGTCAGCGATACATAAAGTACCATCTGCCACATACTGTTAAGTGACTCGCAGAGTGTAGATGCAGATACAGCAGCTGAAGTTTATGCACGCTGGGGATCCACTCCATTTCTACGACTTTTACAACAGTACCGAACACAAACGCTTTATAAGAGGTGTACTGGTCGAGGACGTCCAGTAGTTTGATAAATGTGACCCTAACATTTCTGGCTAAGGGTACATCTAATTTGGTGTAATGCACCCGGATAGACAACGTGCATAAGTTACAGGAGCGTGTGTGTCGTGCATTTGACAGGGCGGCCACATGTGTCCACCGAAGTTTTTGACTGTTTGCAAAAGGGGGCTGAAACATGTGCAGGAATGAGTTACATTGAGGACCTCCTGTAGTGTCAACACATAGACAGCTGTCACAGAATATAATGGATTATATCTCAACAAGTGTTTGTTTCCGCATGTACGTTTGTAGAACTATCTTTTCCAGTTTTAACCTGTACTGTTTTCTGTGAAAATTCGTATGCAAAGCTAAAGGGCGAAATTAATTTTCGCGTGATGTGTCACAGCCAAGTAACACATATCGATGAAACTTGGACCACATACATAGGAAGACTTGTTTTGTAAATAAAACTGCCTTTTCCTGCTGCTCGTTACTTTATTTGTGCCATACGCGTTTCGCCTTCTCCTGTTCTAAGTCATCATCAGTGGGACCTATAACGATACAGTTTTGTTAGTTTTAGATTATTAAGCAGTTCACTTCGCGATTTATTTATTTATTTATTATTTTTTTTTTGTTTTGTAGAAAAAGTAAGTACTTATGATTTGCTGATCTGCTTTTCCTCACACCTGGTCTGGAGGTCGCACTACCACTACTATCACTGCCATATAGTCACATCTTTGTGTTCTCGCCTTCCACGCACTGTTCACCATGTTTCTCACTCTTTTTTGTGGTGGACTATTGTTCTTTTCTCACTAGACACAACTATTTCGTCGTACACTGTTTGTCACAACGTAAATATTGCGACTCCATTAAGTGTTTCATCTTCTTTGGTGTGCTTACCTATTTGTTGCCAACCTAACGAAGTATGTTTTCGAGATTAACTTTTATTTGTTATTGGGGGGGCGGGGTTGGTTCAAATGGTTCAAATGGCTCTGAGCACTATGGGACTTAACATCTATGGTCATCAGTCCCCTAGAACTTAGAACTACTTAAACCTAACTTATCTAAGGACATCACACAACACCCAGTCGTGACGAGGCAGAGAAAATCCCTGACCCCGCCGGGAATCGAACTCGGGAACCCGGGCATGGGAAGCGGTGGCGGGAGGGGGGGGAGGGGTGTACTAGCTGTTAGTTTCACGAGTGGTTGAAAACTTTGGTGACAGCTGATTTGACTTTTCGTTTCAGTATTCTGCGGGTGGGCTCATGGATGAGTGAGTGTAAAGATGTTGTGTTCTATTATTATTATATTGCACAGTATTATTATATTAATACTTTTTTGCGAACTTTATTCTATTATTTTATCTATTAGTGTAAATAATGAATTGCTTGGCATGTGTACTTGGTCATTCAACAGGATTTTCCCCTCTGCTTCGGTTTTCTGTATGTGGTAATTTCCTTGCAGTTTATTTACAAAACAAGTATTTATATAGCCGGCCGAAGTGGCTGACCGGTTCTAGGCGCTTCTGTCTGGAACCGCGCGACTTCTACGGCCGCAGGTTCGAATCCTGCCTCGGGCATGGATGTGTGTGATGTCCTTAGGTTAGTTAGGTTTAAGTAGTTCTACGTTCTAGGGGGCTGATGACCTCAGCTGTTAAGTCCCATAGTGCTCAGAGCCATGTGAACCAAGTATTTATACGCTTGCTGCGGAGGACGGCCACACAAACAAACTTGTTACATAGGAAGAATTGCTACAGTATAGTGCAGAAAGTATTTGAAGAAAATACGCAATGAGACGAAAAAAATGACGCTCCTATTCGAAGACAATAATTCACTTAAATTCATGATGGTCTTCTGGACATTGCAAATGGCGGGACATGGCAGATCAAGGACGGAACTACTACGATTCGCAGCGTTCTGCCGTGCTGGCCGTAAGGTTGGCAATGAGTTCTTGTCGCAGTGCGTTCCATTCCTCAACCAGCGCGGTTGGCTAATGTCGGTTGATGGTAGGTGCATGTATAAATGCTGTAATACATCTCTCCAACGATTCCCACACGTGCTCTGGGTGGTTTAAATTCGAGGGGAGCGGACAGCCCAATCCATTCACCGAATACCCTCTCGTTCGCAGAGCTGCTCCACCAGCGCTGTTCCATGTAGTCGCACATTGTCATCCATAAAAATGAAGACAGGGGTCCGAATGCAGCCCTGAAAAGACGCAGGTGAGGAGGACTACAGCGTGACAACAATGATGACCGGTGACTGTACAGTGATCAGAGATTTGGGGGTCAGTATGCCCATGCAGAATTATGTCTCTCAACTACTATAACACGTGAACCACCAAAACGATTATGATCGGAGGTGTTCCTGGGTGCAGTTAATGTTCCCACATCTCGCCTTATTGAGAGTACGTCAAGAATTGTCGAACATGTTCATTTTGGTGTTCCCGCTGTTATAGTGTGGGATGCCTAATTTTGCGCGGTTGTTCCTTCGCGTTTCCATTTCACAGTCACATCACTACAGTCAGCTTGGGCAGCTTCAGAAGGGTTGTAATTTCCTTGGTGGATTTGTTACTCGGGAGACTAGTCCAAATTTGAAGTCGCTGAGCTCCCCTGACCAATCCAATTCGCTTGTACTGCTTCCCTAGTGAGAACGCAATACTCGCTGCCTCCTCATATAATAGCGGGTCCACCACATTCCACACTGCTTGGGGTTATGCAGATGCTCTTGATTAGATAATACAGGGCTATTACAAATGATTGAAGCGATTTCATAAATTCACTGTAGCTCCATTCATTGACATATGGTCATGACACACTACAGATAAGTAGAAAAACTCATAAAGTTTTGTTCGGCTGAAGCCGCACTTCAGGTTTCTGCCGCCAGAGCGCTCGAGAGCGCTGTGAGACAAAATGGCGACAGGAGCCGAGAAAGCGTATGTCGTGCTTGAAATGCACTCACATCAGTCAGTGATAACAGTGCAACGACACTTCAGGACGAAGTTCAACAAAGATCCACCAACTGGTAGCTCCATTCGACGATGGTATGCGCAGTTTAAAGCTTCTGGATGCCTCTGTAAGGGGAAATCAACGGGTCGGCCTGCAGTGAGCGAAGAAACGGTTGAACGCGTGCGGGCACGTTTCACGCGTAGCCCGCGGAAGTCGACGAATAAAGCAAGCAGCGAGCTAAACGTACCACAGCAGACGGTTTGGAAAATCTTACGGAAAAGGCTAAAGCAGAAGCCTTACCGTTTACAATTGCTACAAGCCCTGACACCCGATGACAAAGTCAAACGCTTTGAATTTTCGGCGCGGTTGCAACAGCTCATGGAAGAGGATGCGTTCAGTGCGAAACTTGTTTTCAGTGATGAAGCAACATTTTTTCTTAATGGTGAAGTGAACAGACACAATGTGCGAATCTGGGCGGCAGAGAATCCTCACGCATTCGTGCAGCAAATTTGCAATTCACCAAAAGTTAACGTGTTTTGTGGAATCTCACGGTTTAAAGTTTACGGCCCCTTTTTCTTCTGCGAAAAAAACGTTACCGGACACGTGTATCTGGACATGCTGGAAAATTGGCTCATGCCACAACTGGAGACCGACAGCGCCGACTTCATCTTTCAACAGGATGGTGCTCCACCGCACTTCCATCATGATGTTCGGCATTTCTTAAACAGGAGATTGGAAAACCGATGGATCGGTCGTGGTGGAGATCACGATCAGCAATTCGTGTCATGGCCTCCACGCTCTCCCGACTTAACCCCATGCGATTTCTTTCTCTGGGGTTATGTGAAAGATTCAGTGTTTAAACCTCCTCTACCGAGAAACGTGCCAGAACTGCGAGCTCGCATCAACGATGCTTTCGAACTCATTGATGGGGATATGCTGCGCCGAGTGTGGGAGGAACTTGATTATCGGCTTGATGCCTGCCGAATCACTAAAGGGGCACATATCGAACATTTGTGAATGCCTAAACAAACTTTTTGAGTTTTTGTATGTGTGTGCAAAGCATTGTGAAAATATCTCAAATAATAAAGTTATTGTAGAGCTGTGAAATCGCTTCAATCATTTGTAATAACCCTGTATATATTGCTGACAACAGTGTATACACTGCCGCAAAAAAATAGTACACCTGGAATGACGACGTCGATTTTGATCCCATGACAGCATATGCCACCTGGGGAATACTTGAGGTACTGATGATGGTTTCAATGTCTTCTGTCAACAGTGTAGCGGCACCACCGTGTAGGATAGGGAAAGTTGGTTTTGTGCAATATTCTGAGTGCAGAAGTTACAGCCGGGCACAGGCTGGTTGACAATAAGTTACACTGACCAGCGGTTGCAAAGTAGAAGGGAGGCCACAGGGCCATCAAACTGCTAAAAAGAGTAAATGCAGCAGTTTGCATGTCGCAAGTTGCAGGCAGAAGGGGCCCACTGGCACAACCCAGGTGACTTGAAGCAGTGCGTTAGCAAAAGAGAGGCACACAGCCGCGTATAAATAGGTGCCGGTTTCCTAACAAGGCATTCAAGTGTGACAGCTCTCTTGAATGGCATGGCGTTGCATGGCACACCATGGGTTACACACAGCAGCAGATTGGGGGGGGGCACCATTCCAGTCCATGGCAGATCGTTGGTTCGACCCTCTGAGGCCGACACGGGGTCCGAAGCCAGCCAGCCAGTGGTGGGCCACTCCATGGCTTGTTACCGCAGGCAGCCGTCTTGGCTTTCAACACACGATCGAGGCATCCCGAGGCGAGGGCCACAGATTCGGATGCCAGATCACAGGCGCTTGTTGTCGCAGCGATCTCAGCTATGTCAGTGAGGAAGGCTGCAGCGGGCTGCTCCGGGGCTCCCAGCGGAGCAGCGCTGAGTCAATGGGGAAGAAGACGGCTGAGCTGGTTGCAGGCGCAGCCCTGATGATACGGTCCTACAAGGCCGACAGACAGTAGCACGTGGCACTGGGTTGCTGGGGTGGTGGCCTCAGCATTGCGGGACCCTGTCACATGGACCGAGGTGAATGGGGCACCGTAGTGGATCATGGCTGAGTTTCAATATAGCACCTCCTGCACCATGCACTACAACAGGTACCTAGTGACACAGCTACCAGAGAGGCATCCGTGTCTATCCTTAATCAGGGAATGCTTGCAGCCACAAGGGTCAGTGTGGTGCAGACATGTGAAGCAAGCAGGTAACCACGCCACGAAGACACTCCCGCTTCCTACAGCCAACTGGGCGAGTTTGGAAGGGGTAAGATTGTGGCCTTACGAGTGGCGGGATGATCCTTTCGGAGAATTGCCACAGACGTTGGAGGTGCTGGGTCAGCTGTGCCACGATGCTGGTGTCAGTGGTCATGCGAACATTCTCACACCAGCTGACGAAGTTCTGGACGTCCACCCAGCATGTATGCCTACCAGTATCGTAGTATGGTAAGGATAGCAGTGGCAGATCATACAGCTACCACAGCACAGATAAGAGGGCTTGTGAACCCAGATGTGTCAACACGAACTATTGTGAACCAGTTATTAGCAGTGGGAGTACAGGTACAGACACCTGTATCACGTCTTCCACTCACGCCACAGCATCGAAATGCACGGATCGTCTGGAGCCTTAAGCGTTCTTCAGCAATGACAGTAGATTCCACCTGCACCCAAGTGATGGCCATTTGCATGTACGACATAGAGTTGGTGAGCGCTGTCTCGAAGAGTGCGTTTGTCCGAGAGACACTGGCCCCACCTCTGTACGTGCAGAATGTTGTTAGATCTGTTCCTCTCTGTTCTTGCAACAGGAAGGTGAGGACAATGCTCGCTCATACGCTGCCATAAAACTCAACTTACTCTGCAAGACGTGCAGCAACTTCCCTGGCCAGGAACATCTCCAGATTTGCCTCCAACAGAGCACGTGTGGGGATGTGATAGGACAAAAAGTGCTTGTGCGACTCGTCAACCAACTCTTGCAAAAGTACATGAATAGATGGAGCAGACACAGAATGACGTACCCCCCCAAAACAGTATTCTCCATCTGTGCGATCCAGTGCATGCTGGAGTCAGCGCCTGGATTGCCGCCCTCGGAGGCTACACCAGTTCTTTCACCATGGGTCAATACGTGGTACCTCAGAGACAGCAAAGGACTTGGAAGAGCAGTTGAACGGAATGGACAGTGTCTTGAAAGGAGGGTATAAGATGAACATCAACAGAAGAAAAACGAGGATAATGGAATGTAGTCTAATTAAGTTGGGTAATGCTGAGGGAATTAGATTAGGAAATGAAACGCTTAAAGTAGTAAAGGACTTTTGCTATTTGAGGAGCAAAATAACTGATGATGGTCGAAGTAGAGAGGATATAAAATGTTGACTGGAAATGGCAAGGAAAGCGTTTCTGAAGAAGAGAAATTTGTTAACATCGGGTATAGATTTTAGTGTCAGGAAGTCGTTTCTGAAAGTATTTGTATTGAGTGTGGGCATGTATGGAAGTGAAACATGGACGATAAATAGTTTGGGCAAGAAGAGAATAGAAGCTTTCGAAATGTGGTGCTACAGAAGAATGCTGTAGGTTACATGGGTAGATCACATAACTAATGAGGAAGTATTGAATAGAATTGGGGAGATGAGGAGTTAGTGGCACAACTTGACGAGAAGAAGGGACCGGTTGGTAGGACATGTTCTGAGGCTTCAAGGGATCACAAATGTAGCATTGGAGGGCAGCTTGGAGGGTAAAAATCGTAGAGGGAGACCAAGAGATGAATACACTAAGCAGATTCAGAAGGATGTAGGTTGCAGTAAGAACTGGGAGATGAAAAAGCTTGTACAGGATAGGGTAGCATGGAGAGCTGCATCAAATAAGTCTTTGGACTGAAGACCACAACAATAACAACAACAACAACAACAACAGAACCGCTTGTGCTATTTATCTGTAAATGTAAACATTTCATGTACTCCATATGCACCGTTGCAACAATGATTCTTGATTGAACTGTGATCCTCTAAAAGGGTGTAAAAAATTTTCTGGTTGTGTATTTTTCGTCCATTTGATTTCTGGCTCTCACAAAAACCCTGTCGTACAGGTTTTTCAGTTTTTTTGCTTGCTACTTAGAGCAGGTGTTACGTGAGGTTAAAGAGTCGGAAGAAAAGAGTTTGTAGCGTCGTAATAGAATAACACAGCAATTTATCACTGAGTGTGTCTCTTAAGTGGTTTTAATATTTAATTTGGTTGTTACGTAATTAGTTTATGCGCTTTTGTTCCCAACCCCCGCCTCCTCCCCTCCCCTCTGGCCACAGCCCCCGCATGAAGCTTCGCCCGGTATGGGGCTACACCGTGCCTCATTAATCCGTTCGGCAGCGACAATTACCGGTTGCCACGGTAGCGGATTTTGTAAACTTGCGTGCGGGCAGAAGTCATAAATGTTGTGTTAGTTGGAACAATGCGCGAGCGCGTAGCATAAATTGGAGCGGTGCGTGCCTGCGAGGGGGAGCGGGATTAATCGAGTGTCATTGTGTGATGGCGACCCACGGCGCAATTAAACGCCAAATTGAGCTCCGCTATCGACCTGGCGCGTGCCCGTTTCCGCGTGCGCTCTGTTGCCATTTCCATCGCGGGGGGGGGGGGGGGGGGGGACACGCAAAATCACGGCCGGTGCGTCCGCCGATCAGTGCGTGCGCCGGCGTGAGGGACTGCTTCCGTTAGTAAAACGACCGCACGCTTCATTCGCCGATATCTGCAGAGTGGCGGCACGCTGATATACTCCGTGTCCGCTGCAGGGCGCTGCAATCTGACATTTTCTTTCTGCACAAAACAATGACAGCGGCGCAACTGCCACTGTGATTTATTTTGTGGCGAATCTGTTGCATAGGGATGGGGCGAGAGTCGCTGCTTCAGTGAGGTTACCGTAATTGGAAAGCGGAAAACTGTGGCAGTTAGAAACGAGATTTACACGAATTAAAATCTGGCTAGGCGGAGGGACTCTGAAAACATTAATGATACGCGTCTTTTCATGAGTTTTAAATCTGTGTGTTTTCAATGGTTCTGAGCATGATCAGCAAAATAGGAAAAAAAGACGTATTGGACGAAAACGTTTGGTTTCAGAGGTGTAAAAGTTTGAAAAGCTGCCTTCTTACAAGGGAACCTCCCCATCGCACCCCCCTCAGATTTAGTTATAAGTTGCCACAGTGGATAGACCTTGAAAAACTGAACACAGATCAATCGAGAAAACAGGAAGAAGTTGTGTGGAACTATGAAAAAATAAGCAAAATATACAAACTGAGTAGTCCATGCGCAAGATAGGCAACATCATGGACCGTCAGAACACAGGAGCGCTGTGGTCCCGTGGTTAGCGTGAGCAGCTGCGGAACAAGAGGTTCTTGGTTCAAGTCTTCCTTCGAGGAAAAAGTTTAATTTTTTATTTTCAGTCAATTATCAAAGTTCAGGCACTAACACATAATCAACTTCGCTCTCCAAAACTCCAGGACATGTTCAGATTTGCTTGGACATATGCAGGATTTGACGGTATACACACGGAAAAATTTGAAAACGTAAAAAACATATGTTTTGACAGAGCACAGCGAAAAGTGTGCGAGTGTGAGACTTTTGGATTCATTTGTTGCAGTTTATGTGACAAACTCTTATGTTTTCATCACTTTTTTGGGAGTAATTATCACATCCACAAGAAAACTTAAATCGGGCAACGTAGAAGAATCTTTTTACCCATTCGCCAAGTGTACAAGTTAGGTGGGTCGACAACATATTCCTGTCATGTGACGCACATGCCGTCACCAGTGTAGTATAGAGTATATCAGACGTGTTTTCCTGTGGAGGAATCGGTTGACCTATGACCTTGCGATCAAATGTTTTCGGTTCCCATTGGAGAGGCACGTCCTTTCGTCTACTAATCGCACGGTTTTACGGTGCGGCCGCAAAACACATACACTAAACTTATTACTGTAAACACAGACCTCAATGAACGAACGGACAGATCATAACTTTGCGAAATTAAAGAAAGTAAACTTTTCACTCGAGGGAAGACTTGAACCAAGGACCTCTCGTTCCGCAGCTGCTCACGCTAACCACAGGATCACGGCGCTCCTGAGCTCACATTCTCCTTGATCTTGCCTATCTTGCGCATGGACTACTCAGTTTGTATATTTTGCTTATTTTTTCATAGTTCCACACAACTTCTTCCTGTTTTCTCGATTGATCTGTGTTCAGTTTTTCAAGGCCTATCCACTGTGCCAACTTATAACTAAATCTGAGGGGGGTGCGATGGGGAGGTTCCCTTGTTAGCATTCGTTGACCTTGAGAAACCGTTTGACAATGTAAGGCAGAATAAGATATACAGACGAATAAGCTACAACTCTTACTAAAGCCAGGCTATATTTCAAGCATAGTTGCAGTGGGTATGATAAATCATGAAAATATTTCTGATGTACGAATAATAAAAGCACTCGCTTGGCAGGCCACTCATCTAGTGGGCCTGACTACCAGATGAGGCAGAATGGGGTAGGAAACTCCCAGATTGTTTGTCTAGCGAATCTAGGAGGCAGGGTTCCTGGACAACACTCCGTATCTTCTTCTGAGGCAAGTTGGCCCACACCTGTTGTAACTGGTTATTGATTTCCTGGATACAGGCACTTGGATGGAGTCGAGGCTGTTCATACACGTATCCTATTATGGACAGATCTAGGGATCTTGCTGGCCCTGGGAGTACTTCAGTATCACGAAGACAATTACAGAGAAACGCTCCATGTCTGTATGAGCATTGTTCTCTTGAAAAATGTCACCGAGAAACGTAGAAAGGTAGTGAACCGATGAGGACGAAGGATGTGAAGTACCGTTGCGCCATCAGAGTACCTTCAATCACTACCAGCAATGAACTGAAGACATACTCGATAGGTCCCAACACCAAGACGCCTAGAGTAACTCCGCTGTGTCCCTCTAGTGACACTGATGGAAGTATATCACAAATTTTAATGGTCTTGATCTTAATATGAGAACAACTACAGCTGACTAGCAACCATCCTCAGATCTTACAATCTAATACAAAAGACTTATCATGAAGAAATTATCCAAATGGAATGGATATCGGTAGGTGCAATTTAGATATACACAACAAACAAATGATTAGAACTTCACAGAAATTGGATGATTTATTCAAGAGAAAGAGCTTCACAAATCTGTCAAGTCAGAGAGGTATTGATCTAGTTCTGGTCCTTATGGAACCGATTATTCGGCTTGGCATTGACTGAACTGCTGGACGCCCTCCTGAGTGACATCGTACCAAATTCTGTTCAATTAGCGCATCAATTCGTCAAGATTCCGAGCTAATTGGAGGGCCCTACCCATCGCGCCCCAAACGTACTCAATTGGAGGGAGTTCCAGCGACCTCGCTCGCCAAGGTAGGGTTTGGCCAACGCGAAGACAAGCAGCCGAAACTCTCCCCCAGTTCCGAAGGGCATTATATTGCTGAAATGTAAGCCCAGAATGGTTTCTCATGAAGGGGAACAAAATGGAATATGATCGACGTACCACTGTGCTTTAAGGGTGCTGCGGATGACAACAAAATGGACGCAGCTGTGAAATGAAATGGCACCCAGGACATCACTTCTGGTTTTCAGGCCAAATGGCGGGCGACAGGCAGGTTGGTATTCCACCACCGTCCGGCGCGTCTCAAGACACGTCTTCGTTGATCATTGGGGCTCAGTTCGAAGTGGAACTCACCAGTGAAGACAACTGTAATGCATTCAGTGAGATTCCAGGCCCAAGAAGTGCTTGGGGACCGGAAGACGGCGGGATTCGAACTTGACTGTGGACCGATAGCCAGCGACATCATTTCATTTCATAGCAGGATGCCTTTGGTGGTCGTCCGTGGCAGCCTTACAGGACGGAAGTACGTCGAGGATATTCTACGCCCCATTTTGTTGCCCTTCATGGCACTCCATCTTGGTCTTGCATTTCAGCAAGATAACGCCCGCCCGTACACGGCTAGAGTGTCTACGGCTTGTCTTTGTGCTTGGCGAACCCTAACGTGGCCAGTGAAATAGCCGGATCCGTCCCCAGCTAAGAATGTTTGGAGCATTATGGGTAGGGCCTGCTAACCATCTCGGGGTTTCGACAATCTAACGCCCCAATTGGACAGAATTTGGCACGATACCTCTTAGCTGGACATCCAACAAATCTGTTAATCGATGTCAAACCGAATAAAGGGCCAACGACGGACGGAGCAAGGAGGACATCAAAAGCAGACTCGCTATGGCAAGAAAGGTATTTCTGGCCAAGAGATGTATACTAATATCAAATACCGGCCTTAATTTGAGGAAGAAATTTCTGAGGATGTACGTCTGGAGTACAGCATTGTATGGTAGTGAAACATGTACTGTGGGAAAACCGGAACAGAAGAGAATCGAAGCATTTGAGATGTGGTGCTATAGACGAATGTTGAAAATTAGGTGGACTGATAAGGTAAGGAATGAGGAGGTTCTACGCAGAATAGGAGAGGAAAGGAATATGTGGAAAACACTGATAAGGAGAAGGGACAGGATGATAGGACATCTGCTAAGACATGAGGGAATGACTTCCATGGTACTAGAGGGAGCTGTAGAGGGCAAAAACTGTAGAGGAAAACAGAGATTGGAATACGTCAAGCAAATAATTGAGGACGTAGGTTGCAAGTGCTACTCTGAGATGAAGAGGTTAGCACATGAAAGGAATTCGTGGCGGGCCGCATCAAACCAGTCAGTAGACTGATTACCAAAAAAAAAAAAGGCCAGAGGTGGACCAGCGCGTTGTTGACTTGCGCAATTAGTTAAATTCTTTCACTTGAATAAATCGTCCAATTCTCCTAAAATTGTAATCATTTGTTTGTTTGTACATGTACTTCACATCTACCAATTTCCATTCTATTTGGATAATTCCTTCGTGGTGCGTGTTTTCTTTTTCTCTTAGAGTGCCGTTACACTACAACTGGTTCCTCAGTAGAATGTTAACCACCGATCCATCGCTACTAAGGGGACCTTCTCATATTCCGAAGGCTAGTCAGAGCATGACTGTTAACCTATAAAGCCAGCGTTCAGGGTATTAGCGATCGTATACAGAAGAACAATTTCTCAGCTTCAGTCGCCGTAATTTTGCAATGTCTATCAGCACTTCCCGTTTCGCCAGCACTCTGTATTCATCGCCATCATTAGCACTATTATTAGTCCGTCGATTATTGTATTATGGACTCCTATGAAATAAGAATTAACTTTTTGCGTGGTAATGTTCGGAAATTTTGTTGCGCCATTCTAGAAGAATTAATGCGTATCGGTGTTCAAATGGTTCAAATGGCTTTAAGCACTATGGTACCTTACATCTGAGGTCATCAGTCCCCTAGACTTAGAACTACTTAAATCTAACTAATCTAAGGTCATCACACACATCCATGTCCGAGGCAGGATTCGAACCTGCGACCGTAGCGGTCGCTCCGCTCCAGACTGAAGCGCCTAGAACTGCTCGGCCACAGTGGCCGGTTCATATCAGTGTGTACCGTTATTTGTGTTTTCATAATTCACATAAAGTCAAAGATAGTTTCAGCTATAAGCAGGAGTAAAGTATCGTCATCTGACACACAGAGAATGTGCTGATACCACAGCACACGTTATTCACTGTGATTGTCAGTATTAATTACTTACATTAGCACTCAAAACTGGAGAAATTTTTAAGATATTTTACAATGTTCCTTTGAAACTAGTCATTGAGCAGCTACCATATTCGTGCTATCTACATCTTATCGGTTCTCCCTTCTATTCCAGTATCGTATTGTTCGTGGGAAGAAAGATTGTCGGTATGCCTCTGTGTGGGCTCTAATCTCTCTGATTTTATCCTCATGGTCTCTTCGCGAGATATGCGTAGAAGGAAGCAATATACTACTTGACTCCTCGGCGAAGGTGAGTTCTCGAAACTTTAACAAAAGCCCGTACCGGGCTACTGAGCGTCTCTCTTGCAGAGCCTTCCACTGGAGTCAATCCTACTGACGAAAATTTAAAGTTCTTCGTATTAGTCCATTTTTATTTCCCTTGTCCATTTTATTTCATCCATTATCTTTTTATTTTCATGAAATGGGTGTGTAGTAGCGTTACTATAGATGGCAACTGCTGATTTAAAATTTGTATGGCAGGCACTTATATGTAGACAATATGTTTTTTTGAAAGCCTCTCCGAGTTCGCCCCTACATAGATGGTTTTCGAGTGGTACGAACTATTTTGTACGTGCATGATTTTGTGTGTGTGTTCGTGTGTCTGAATTTAGCCATTTTGTGGGAGATGCGACCAACGGGTTTCTTAGGTAAATTATGTGCTATGGGTGGCTTTAGTTCATTTTTTTTTATTAGACTATTTTAATATGTGAGAATATAGCCATTTGCTGCAGGTATTTGCAAACATACCCTCATTGGGATACTTTGCAAAAACTTCTTTCGCACTTTGCAGAAATGTACAGGGTGTTTCAAAAATGACCGGTATATTTGAAACGGCAATAAAAACTAAACGAGCAGCGATAGAAATACACCGTTTGTTGCAATATGCTTGGGACAACAGTACATTTTCAGGCGGACAAACTTTCGAAATTACAGTAGTTACACTTTCCAACAACAGATGGCGCTGCAAGTGATGTGAAAGATAGAAAGATATAGAAGACAACGCAGTCTGTGGGTGCGCCATTCTGTACGTCGTCTTTCTGCTGTAAGCGTGTGCTGTTCACAACGTGCAAGTGTGCTGTAGACACCATGGTTTATTCCTTAGAACAGAGGATTTTTCTGGTGTTGGAATTCCACCGCCTAGAACACAGTGTTGTTGCAACAAGACGAAGTTTTCAACGGAGGTTTAATGTGACCAAAGGACCGAAAAGCGATACAATAAAGGATCTGTTTGAAAAATTTCAACGGACTGGGAACGTGACGGATGAACGTGCTGGAAAGGTAGGGCGACCGCGTACGGCAACCACAGAGGGCAACGCGCAGCTAGTGCAGCAGGTGATCCGACAGCGGCCTCGGGTTTCCGTTCGCCGTGTTGCTGCTGCGGTCCAAATGACGCCAACGTCCACGTATCGTCTCATGCGCCAGAGTTTACACCTCTATCCGTACAAAATTCAAACGCGGCAACCCCTCAGCGCCGCTACCATTGCTGCACGAGAGACATTCGCTAACGATATAGTGCACAGCATTGATGACGGCGATATGCATGTGGGCAGCATTTGGTTTACTGACGAAGCTTATTTTTACCTGGACGGCTTCGTCAAGAAACAGAACTGGCGCATATGGGGAACCGAAAAGCCCCATGTTGCAGTCCCATCGTCCCTGCATCCTCAAAAAGTACTGGTCTGGGTCGCCATTTCTTCCAAAGGAATCATTGGCCCATTTTTCAGATCCGAAACGATTACTGCATCACGCTATCTGGACATTCTTCGTGAATTTGTGGCGGTACAAACTGCCTTAGACGACACTGCGAACACCTCGTGGTTTATGCAAGATGGTGCCCGGCCACATCGCACGGCCGACGTCTTTAATTTCCTGAATGAATATTTCGATGATCGTGTGATTGCTTTGGGCTATCCGAAACATACAGGAGGCGGCGTGGATTGGCCTCCCTATTCGCCAGACATGAACCCCTGTGACTTCTCTCTGTGGGGACACTTGAAAGACCAGGTGTACCGCCAGAATCCAGAAACAATTGATCAGCTGAAGCAGTACATCTCATCTGCATGTGAAGCCATTCCGCCAGACACGTTGATTAGATTAGATTAGATTAATACTAGTTCCATGGATCATGAATACGATATTTCGTAATGATGTGGAACGAGTCGAATTTTCCAATACATGACATAATTAGGTTAATTTAACAACATACTTAAGTTAATATAACAACTTTATTTTATTGTGTTTTTTTGTTTTTCTTTATTTTTTATTTTTATTTTTTAATTTTTTTATAATTTTTTGGTTTTTTTTCTTAATTTATATTTAAAAATTCCTCTATGAAGTAGAAGGAGTTGTCATTCAGAAATTCTTTTAATTTCTTCTTGTCAAAGGTTTCGGGTAATTTCATTCAGAGACTACGCCATATTATTGCTACGCATGGTGGATCTGTGGAAAATATCGTACTATAGAGTTTCCCAGACCGCAGCGCCATCTGTTGTTGAAAATTGTAACTACTGTAATTTCGAAAGTTTGTCTGCCTGAAAATGTACTGTTGTCCCAAGCATATTGCAACAAACGTTGTATTTCTATCGCTGCTCGTTTAGTTTTTATTGCCGTTTCAAATATGCCGGTCATTTTTGAAACACCCTGTATGTATAATATTAAACTTAACGTATAATTAAATTAGGCTCCTGATGATGTCCGCATGCCGCCTAGACGTGTCGGTTTAGCTCATATTGGCGTAAAATTTTGATTCAACCAGAGAAAGTGTTGTTTTATAAACTTCCTAACATAGCTGTAGACTTGAACCAGTTCGTTGCAACGCGAGAAAATTTAAATTACTCTCTATCTCGGCGCATACCTGTATTACATTCGTTTCCGTTGAACATTTACCGTCTAGTATAACGTAGTGGCTTCTATTGGTCAAATTTGAGACAGTCACGTAACTGTGGAGAGATTCTTCACTGTACCAACAGTCAGCTAATGCCAAGCAGTTAATTATTTGTATGACATAGCTAAAATTTCTGCAAGATTCAGAGCCGAAAATGTACAAAATAGGGAAGCTGTGTTTCACACGAGTGGTTTTTTCTTTATCTCAACTACATACCTGGCAAAAAAGAAAGTGGAACACCCAGAAAACGTGGTCGGATATCAGTGTACACACGAACACACCATCCGGGGGGGGGGGGGGGGGGGGCTCGTAAATGATTAGAATTGTGATTCTGTGTGTTTGGTAGAACGGCCACCAGAGTGCACTAGTGGTGTTGCCGCGTCTGGTGGGGTACGTGAGGGGCGCGAACAGCGTCAGATGTTCAGTAAGCAGTGTGGTGGACACGGAGATGCAGCGTTCCCGTGAGAGACAGCGTTATCAGCACGTGACAGTGGGAAAGGGACCTCACTGCAGGTCCCCAATTGGCTGGCTGGACGAATCGTGCAGTATCCAGATTTGTGTGGCGTTTGGATACGACAGTGGCCTGATGATGGACTGCATGGGAACTTGAGGGCAGGCAATACTAGTCGCGTCAAGGTTCATATTGTAGTGGACTGTTACGGCAGCCAGTCCACAGTGAAGTAGCCGAAAGGGCACGCGTCAACTCACGCCGTCTGGCGTTAAGTCTGGAACAGGATTCGTAATGAATGTGATAAAGAAAAGAACGTAGCTACTAGAACACTTAACTTTTATATTGTCCTTTGGTATACAGCATTCTGGATGATACAAGTGAGACTCTATCTCGAGGTACATGCAACGTTGCAAATGGTTAATGGCGCCTTGCTAGGTCGTAGCCATTAACTTAGCTGAAGGCTATTCTAACTGTCTCTCGGCAAATGAGAGAAAGGCTTCGTCAGTGTAGTCGCTAGCAACGTCGTCGTACAACTGGGGCGAGTGCTAGTACGTCTCTCGAGACCTGCCTTGTGGTGGCGCTCGGTCTGCGATCCTGACAGTGGCGACACGCGGGTCCAACATGTACTAATGGACCGCGGCCGATTTAAAGCTACCACCTAGCAAGTGTGGTGTCTGGCGGTGACACCACACATATCGACTTCGTCTGACCAACACGATAGACGATCGTGATGTTTTGCATACTGTAACCCTTTTGTATCTGCACCTACCATCTCAGAAAAACTAATGGACTCACGGAAAGGCTCTGTCATTGAGCACCACTGACGAGAAACAAAGCAGCAATCGGTCTAAGGAATTACCGTCCCAAGCGTAGGCTGCCGTTAACACCACAACATAAAAGGTTGCGATTGCGGACTACTGATGGATGACATCGCATAGTGCTCAGTGATGAACTGCTGTTCTGCAGTACCGCGGATGGCCATACTCGACGAATATAGCGCGACATGACGAGAGATCCCATTCTTCCACTATTCTGGAGAGGCACGGCAATGTTACCCCTGGTGTCTTGGTGTGGGGAGCTGTCGAGTATGTCTTCAGTTCACGGCTGTTGGTGATTGAGGGTAGCCTGATGGCGCAGCGATATCATGCGTTATCTACATCTACATTTATACTCCGGAAGCCGCCCAAAGGTGTGTGGCGGAGGGAACTTTACGTGCCACTGTCATTACCTCCCTTTCCTCTTCGAGTCGCGTACGGTTCGCGGGAAGAGCGACTACCGGAAAGCCTCCGTGCGCGCTCGAATCTCTCTAATTTTACATTCGTGGTCTCCTCGGGAGGTATAAGTAGGGGGAAGCAATATATTCGATACCTCATCCAGAAACGCACCCTCTCGAAATCTGGACAGCAAGCTACACCGCGAGGCAGAGCGCCTCTCTTGCAGAGTTTGCTAAACATCTCCGTAACGCTATCACGCTTACCAAATAACCCTGTGACGAAACCCGCCGCTCTTCTTTGGATCTGCCCTATCTCCTCCGTCAACCCGACCTGGCACGGACCCCACACTGATGAGCAATACTCAAGTATAGGTCGAACTAGTGTTTTGTAAGCCACCGCCTTTGTTGATGGACTACATTTTCTAATGACTCTCCCAATGAATCTCAACCTGGCACCCGCCTTACCAACAATTAATTTTATATGATCATTCCTCTTCAAGATCGTTCCGCACGTATACTCCCAGATATTTTACAGAAACAACTGCTACCAGTGTTTGTTCCGCTATCATATAATCATACAGTAAAGGATCTTTCTTTCTTTGTATTCGCAATACATTACATTTGTCTATGTTAAGGGTCAGTTGCCACTCCCTGCACCAAGTGCCTATCCGCTGCAGGTCTTCCTGCATTTCGCTGCAATTTTCTAATGCTGCAACTTCTCTGTATACTACAGCATCATCCGCGAAAAGCCGCATGGAACTTCGGACACTATCTACTAGGTCATTTATATATATTGTGAAAAGCAATGGTCCATTAACACTCCACTGTGGCACGCCAGAGGTTACTTTAACGTCTGTAGACGTCTCTCCATTGAGAACAACATGCTGTGTTCTGTTTGCTAAAAACGGTTCCGTGTCATTTTACAGTACCTTGGTGACTTTTTCAATAGAACAATGCTCGTAAAGACTTGGCTCGTTTCTTTATAGCTGTGTTGGTGATACTGAGGTACTCCCATGGCCAGAAAGAATAGGACACGTGTATGACCAGCCTCAATTCCAGCCCAGTGGCTCTATCCAGGATATCAATAAACAGTTACAATAGATGTCGACCGGCTTGACTCAGAAGAGGATGTAAGGCCTTTCTGGAACGATTCCCAACCGAATGAGTACATGCATCCAAACGAGAGGGGGTGCAACATCATGCTATTACGTGGGCTCATACTGCACAAGTCTTCTGATTCTGAGTCGATTTTGTAACCACTGAAGTAACATCACACACCTTTTCAGCTCGTTAAATTCCATTTAGTTTTCTTCATCCCTTCTTGGTACTTTACTTTCATGTCAGGCATTGTACTGCTTTGAAATAAGCTGCTTTTGTCTCATCTCATCGTGTAGTATCTTCGAACAGAGGGTGATGACGACAGTGGTCTGTGATTCTGTACAGACTCGTCCTTCTTGTAAACAGGAGCAAAATGTGCTGTGTTCCAGCTGAGGGCTCACATCATTCAGCCATTATCAATATGACGCGGGACCACACCGAGAAAAAATTTATGTTAACGTAATCATCGTTGTCAGAAGGGGTTAGAGCAAAAAGTCCACGACGAGGGGGAAGGGGGGGAGGGGCGCGCTAAGAAAGTAAGAAAGATAAACAATAACGTAAGCGGCGTCGTGTATGCTTTGGGTGCTCAAAGTTTTGACTGACCTCTGAGCTCTATCTTTAGTTTTTTTAGGATGGCTACAGCAGTGTGAATGAAAATAGCGTGAACGCCTCAAGCGAGGTGAAAATAGCTGCTGGGAGCTGTGACAGGGCGTTTACAAACACAGCCGGCGGCGCAGCGGCAAACACAGCAACGCTGTTTGATCTCTGGCCAGACAGGGGGCGCTGTTGTCTCCCGGCAGCGTGCCTGCGTCCCCATCAGAAGTCAGTAGTCTGGAGCCAGACCGCCAGCGGAAATCACTGGATTTATGACGCGATATACTAACGCGAATTCTTTGCAGACGAATGGAAAAACTGGTAGAAACCGACCTCGGGGAAGATAAGTTTGGATTCCGTAGAAATACGGGAACACATGAGGCAATACTGACCCTACGACTTCTCTTAGAAGCTAGATTAAGGAAAGGCAAACATACGTTCCTAGCATTTGTAGACTCAGAGAAAGCTTTTGACAATGTTGACTGGAATACTCTCTTTCAAATTGTGAAGGTGGCAGGGGCAAAATACAGGGAGCGAAAAGCTATTTACAATTTGTATAGAAACCTGATGGCAGTTATAAGAGTCGAGGGGCATGAAAGGGAAGCAGTGGTTGGGAAGGGAGTGAGACAGGGTTGTAACTTCTCCCCAATGTTATTCAATCTGTATATTCAGCAAGCAGTGAAGGAAACAAAAGAAAAATTCGGAGTAGGTATTAAAATCCATGGAGAAGAAATAAAAACTTTGAGGTTCGCCGATGACATTGTAATTCTGTCAGAGAGAGCAAAGCACTTGGAAGAGCAGTTAAACGGAATGGACAGTGTCTCGAAAGGAGGATATAAGATGAACATGAACAAAAGCAAAACGAGGATAATGGAATGTAGCCGAATTAAATCGGGTGATGCTGAGGGAATTAGATTAGAAAATAAGACGCTTAAACTAGTAAAGGAGTTTTGCTATTTGGGTAGTACAATAACCGATGATGGTCGAAGTAGAGAGGATATAAAATGTAGACTGGCAATGGCAAGGAAAGCGTGTCTGAAGAAGAGAAATTTGTTAACATCGAGTATAGATTTAAGTGTCAGGAAGTCGTTTCTGAAACTATTTGTATGGAGTGTAGCCATGTATGGAAGTGAAACATGGACGATAAATAGTTTCGACAGCAAGATAATAGAAGCTTTCGAAATGTGGTGCTACAGAAGAATGCTGAAGATAAGGTGGGTAGATCACATAAGTAATGAGGAGGTATTGAATAGAATTGGGGAGAAGAGGAGTTTGTGGCACAACGCGACAAGAGGAAGGGATCGGTTGGTAGGACATGTTCTGAGGCATCAAGGGATCACCAATTTAGTATTGGAGGGCAGCGTGGAGGGTAAAAATCGTAGAGGGAGACCAAGAGATGAATACACTAAACAGATTTAGTAGGATGTAGGCTGCAGTACGTATTGGGAGATGAAGAAGCTTGCACAGGATAGAGTAGCATGGAGAGCTGCATCAAACCAGTCTCAGGACTGATGACAACAACAACAACAACAACAACAACAAAAACAACAACGATGACGCGATATGCTGCTGGAGTTTCACTTTAGGACGTATAATCGGTGGACCTTGACTAATAATTGAGGAGTGAAGAGACCGGCAAACCAGTGTTTGCGGCCTACATGCTAGTGCAGCACGCACAAATAGCTCTTGGTATATTCCAGTGGCTTGGTGACGAAGTATCGCTATACTGGGTGCCAGAAGGCTGCGATAAGGAATCCCTGTAGTAAAGACACTGCACCGCTTCTTGAGCGCTGTTAAGGGGAAAGTTAACAGCTCACCAGGAGGTTGAATGGCTGAAGGTACAAATGAGACCACCAGAGGTTAAGTCTATAGTTATACCAAGGCTGGTATGCCTCCAGCCAAACAGATACAAGTGTATTTAACAGAACAGTGTGATACGAGTAAAGAATTGTACCCCCATGCGTAAGACAACTTCAAACGTCTCAATACTTTACAAACGGGTTAATGTGTCAGATATTTGACTTTCAGCATGAAGTGAAAAGAAGTTTAAGAAAATTAACTTTTTATGCCTGGGATTCACAGTCATGTAGAACTGTATAAAAGACATCATATTTACGCCAGTGACTGCAACACTTTCTTCATTTCACGATTGGAATTATCAAGTGAAGATGTTATGGCTATTAAGCCATGTCAACCTAAAATGAGCTGACACATTTATATTTCGTTGTCAGTGTATTAAATAGTCATGACAACAATATATAAATGTGTCAGTTCATTTTAGGTTGGCATGGCCTAACAGCCATAACATCTTCACTTGATAATGGCCTAAGGCCGGAACTGCAATTGTGAAATAAAGAGTTACAGTCACTGGCGTAAATACACTACTGGCCATTAAAATTGCTACACCAAGAAGATGACGTGCTACAGATGCGAAATTTAACCGACAGGAATAAGATGTTGTGATATGCAAATAATTAGCTTTTCCGAGCATTCACACTTTGATAAAGGTCGGATTGTAGCCTATCGCCATTACGGTGTATAGTATCGCGACATTGCTGCTCGCGTTTGTCGAGGTCCAATGGCTGTTAGCAGAATATGGAATCGGTGGATTCAGGAGGGTAATACGGAACGCCGTGCTGGTCCCAACCGAGTCGTATCACTAGCAGTCGAGATGACAGGCATCTTAGACGTAAGGCTGTAACGGATCGTGCAGCCACGTCTCGATCCCTGAGTCAAGAGATGGGGACGTTTACAAAACAACAACCATCTGCACGAACAGTTTGACGACATTTGCAGCAGCACGGACTATCAGCTCAGAGACCATAGCTGCGGTTACCCTTGACGCTGCATCACAGACAGGAGCACCTGCGATGGTGTACGCAACGACGAACCTGTGAGCACGAATGGGAAAACGTCATGTTTTCGGATGAATCCAGGTTCTGTTTACAGCATCATGATGGTCGCATCCGTGTTTGGTGACATCGCGGTGAACTCACATTGGAAGCGTATATTCGTCACCGCCATACTGGCGTATCACCCGCTGTGATGGTATGGGGTGCCATTGGATACACGTCTCAGTCACCTCTTGTTCGCATTGACGGCACTTTGAACAGTGGACGTTACATTTCAGATGTGTTACGACCCGTGGCTCTACGCATCATTCGATCCCTGCGAAACCCTACATTTCAGCAGGATAATGCACGACCGCATGTTGCAGGTCCTGTACGGGCATTCCTGGATACAGAAAATGTTGGACTGCTGCCAACACATTCTCCAGATCTCTCACCAATTGAAAACGTCTGGTCAATGGTGGCCGAGCAACTGGCTCGCCACAATACGCCAGTCACTACTCTTGACGAACTGTGGTATCGTGTTGAAGCTGCATGGGCAGCTGTACCTGTACACGCCATCCAAGCTCTGTTTGACTCAATGCCCAGGCGTATCAAGGCCGTTATTACGGCCAGAGGTATTGTCCTGGGTACTGATTTCTCAGGATCTATGCACCCAAATTGCGTGAAAACATAATCACATGTCAGTTCTAGTATAATATATTTGTCCAATGAATACCCGTTTATCATCTACATTTCTTCTTGGTGTAGCAATTTTAATGTTCAGTAGTGTATGACGTCTTTTATAAAGTTAAGGAAAAGTGTGAAATTATACTCAGTTTGTTGGAAGTCGCTACGTGCTCCCATTATGAAACAGTTGATCAATAGAAAGAAAAACTGCGTAATTTGCTGTTTATTTTACGCGAAAGCTAGTTTTTCAGGCATGTAATGTTTATGACGTCATCTCTGCTGGACTATGTGTCGTGCAATGACATTATTTTGCAGTTACATTCTGTGGTATACGTAGATACTGCCCGAAAACTCCATTACGAATAGTCAGCGGTAAAGAAGTAATAAATTAAATCTCCATGCTTAATGCTCACGTTTTACTGCATGAGCAGCGAAAATGTGGCAAGCAATAAACTTTATCCCTTTCGTGATTTCGTAATAATTTGAAATTATGTGTAAAGTGCGATGGAAGTCGCCAAGTGCCCGTGTATATTGAGAGACGTCAGCTGCGCTGTCCCAAGACAAACACAATTTGTAAATGTAATACTTGTCTTACTGCGTTAAACTTTTAGCATAAGCTTATATCTCTTAATACATAGAGTATGAAGGAATTTGAGATTTTTACATTCGGTCAATAATTGTGCTAAACATTGAAAATCGAATTTTTCTGCCCCTACGCTCCAAGTGATACCAGACTCCAGATTCCGTGATAGCGTTTTTAATACAGATTCCGCGTTCTGTGATAGCGTTTTATTAGCATACGTAATGTCACTTCACCCAGCCGAAGAAAACTCAGAATCCTTGTTTATGTGGCGTGTCGTTCTGGAACTTCTTCTTTCATCTTTTGAGTTGCGTGTTCAAACGACTCTGAGCACTATGGGACTTAACTTCTGAGGTCATCAGTCCCCTAGACTTAGAGCTAATTAAACCTAACTAACCTAAGGACATCACACACATCCATGCCCGCTGCAGGATTCGAACTTGCGACAGTAGCAGTCGCGTGGTTCCGGACTGAAGCGCCTAGAACCGCTCGGCCACAGCGGCCGGCGAGTGGTGTGTGCCTAGATCTTTCTTTAAGCTGTGAAGGAACGAGTGTGTAAACGATTTTGAAATATTGTTTTTCAGCTTTCTGCCATAGACGTGTGGCAAGAATGTAAGAACGAACAGAGGTTGCTTCATTCTTTCACAGTAATATCAAACATGCTTCTGGAGTTGGGCTAAAATAACTTTGTGCGTGTTCGGAAATTCCAGTTACAAACTTCTAGGACTTGTACAGGGGAGTGAGTACATTCTATTTTGAATAGGAACCCATCTGCTTGAGCCGTTCGAAAACATTTTTGGTAGGTAGGTTTCCGGACATGGGTTTCTATTCAAAATATTATGTACTAGAAGTATGTAACCCGTGGAGCAGCATCAAGGCAACACAAAACAGACGTCACTTTCGCTTCAAGTCTTCTACACACTGGGCTATGCAAACGATTGTCTTTTTATTGTAAACATACAAAGTAAGAAGGAGAACCGTCAACTACCATTCCGCATTTAGGGAAGGCATGTGGAACGGATGTTTCATTCAGAATCACACCTGGGTTTTCATTCTTTGTAACAAGCTCGTGTTATGTCTCATGTAATAATAATAATAATAATAATAATAATAATAATAATAAAAGTATGGCTTTTGGAACAGACAAATGTAAGAAAAATAGCATAGTCAAGGGAAAACACACTAAACAAGAAGATTACTTATTGGATAACCACAGCGACTGCATAGAAGCGATGGAAAAAACGGATGCCTATAAATATCTAGGATACAAACAAAAAATAGGAATAGATAATACAAATATTAAAGAAGAACTAAAAGAAAAATATAGACAAAGACTAACAAAAATACTGAAAACAGAATTGACAGCAAGAAACAAGACAAAAGCTATAAATACTTATGCCATACCAATATTGACCTACTCATTTGGAGTAGTGAAATGGAGTAACACAGACCTAGAAGCACTCAATACACTTACACGATCACAATGCCACAAATATAGAATACATCACATACATTCAGCAACAGAAAGATTCACATTAAGCAGAAAGGAAGGAGGAAGGGGATTTATCGATATAAAAAACCTACATTATGGACAGGTAGACAATTTAAGAAAATTCTTTCTAGAACGAGCAAAAACTAGCAAAATACACAAAGCAATCACTCATATAAATACATCGGCTACACCACTACAATTTCATAACCATCTCTACAACCCTTTAGACCACATAACATCAACAGATATGAAGAAAGTAAATTGGAAAAAGAAAACACTTCATGGCAAGCACCCGTATCATCTAACACAGCCACACATCGATCAAGACGCATCCAACACATGGCTAAGAAAAGGCAATATATACAGTGAGACGGAAGGATTCATGATTGCAATACAGGATCAAACAATAAACACCAGGTATTACACCAAGCATATTATTAAAGATCCCAATACCACAACAGATAAATGCAGACTTTGTAAACAACAAATAGAAACAGTAGATCACATCACAAGCGGATGTACAATACTAGCAAATACAGAATACCCCAGAAGACATGACAATGTCGCAAAAATAATACATCAACAGCTTGCCTTACAACATAAACTTTTAAAACAACAAGTTCCTACATACAAGTATGCACCACAAAATGTACTGGAGAATGATGAATACAAATTATACTGGAACAGAACCATTATAACAGATAAAACAACGCCACATAACAAACCTGACATCATACTCACCAATAAAAAGAAGAAATTAACACAACTAATCGAAATATCCATACCCAATACAACAAATATACAAAAGAAAACAGGAGAAAGAATTGAAAAATACATCCAACTGGCTGAGGAAGTCAAGGACATGTGGCATCAGGATAAAGTTGACATCATACCAATTATACTATCAACTACAGGAGTCATACCACACAATATCCACCAGTACATCAATGCAATACAGCTACATCCAAACATATATATACAACTACAGAAATCCGTAATTATTGATACATGTTCAATTACCCGAAAGTTCCTAAATGCAATATAACACATACCATACAGTTAAAAGGAAGTGACGCCTGATGAAGGTCCGCGTCACTTTCCATTTTTAACCAGACTTAACGTCTGAGAAAGTAAAGAAATAATAATAATAATAACAATAGAAACATAGAAAAAATAGAACATAGAAAAAAATAGAACACGAAGTGACATACATGTTAGATATAGAAGAAAAATTTCAGCTGACATATATAGAATACAAAGACACAAATACAGACATTAGACCATTCTTGCATAGACCGCCAAATAACCCACAAGTCGAAACAACAATAAAAACTATCAACACAATCATACACAACAAAATAAATGAAAACACAACTATGGAAGAGTTACAACTACTGGTTTATATAGGAGCACTCACTACACTAAATATACACACTAGGCAGAGATCAGAACCAACCAACACACAGAAGAAACCACAAAACCAGCATGGCAACACAGGCTACAGATCAGAATAGAAAATCTGAGAAAAGACATCCGACAGCTAACACAATTTATAAGAAATGAAATGTCCGAAAAAAAACGAAAAAGGTTAGGTAAAATCTCACAACAAGAAGTGATAGAGCAATTAGATGAAAAGAAGCAGAAATTACAAGCATTGGCCAAACGACTTAGAAGATACAAAAAAAGTGAAAATAGAAGGAAACAAAACCAAACATTCAACACAGACCAAAAGAAATTTTACCAGACAATAGATAACACACACATTAAAATAGACAATCCACCAAACATAACAGACATGGAACACTTCTGGAGCAACATATGGTCAAAACCCGGTACAACATAACAGGCATGCACGGTGGATACAAGCAGAAACAGATGATACCACAAATGATAATTTTGCAACATGAAGTCACCCAAGCAATTAATTCTACTCACAATTGGAAAGCCAATGGAAAAGAAAAAATAGCAAATTTCTGGCTAAAGAAGTTCACCTCAACACATTCACATCTAAGTAAATTATTTAACAGTTACATTGCAGACCCATACACATTCCCTGATACACTTACACATGGAATAACTTATCTGAAACCTAAAAATCAAGCAGACACAGCAAACCCAGCAAAATATCGCCCCATAACATGCCTACCAACAATATACAAAATATTAACTTCAGTCATTACACAGAAATTAATGACACATACAACACAGAACAAAATTATAAATGAAGAACAAAACGGCTGCTGCAAAGGAGCGCGAGGATGTAAAGAGCAACTGATAATAGATGCAGAGGTGACATATCAAGCTAAAACTAAACAAAGGTCACTACACTATGCATACATTGATTACCAAAAAGCTTTTGATAGTGTACCCCACTCATGGTTACTACAAATATTGGAAATATGCAAAGTAGATCCTAAATTGATACAGTTCCTAAACATAGTAATGAAAAATTGGAAAACCACACTTAATATCCAAACAAATTCAAATAATATCACATCACAGCCAATACAGATTAAGCGTGGAATATACCAAGGAGCCTCATTAAGGCCTTTCTGGTTCCGCCTTGCCCTGAACCCACTATCCAACACGCTAAATAATACAAATTATGGATACAATATTACTGGAACATATCCACACAAAATCACACATTTGCTATACATGGATGATCTAAAACTACTGGCAGCAACAAATCAACAACTCAACCAATTACTAAAGATAACAGAAGTATTCAGCAATGATATAAATATGGCTTTTGGAACAGACAAATGTAAGAAAAATAGCACAGTCAAGGGAAAACACACTAAACAAGAAGATTACATACTTGATAACCACAGCAACTGCATAGAAACGATGGAAAAAACAGATGCCTATAAATATCTAGGATACAGACAAAAAATAGGAATAGATAATACAAATATTAAAGAAGAACTAAAAGAAAAATATAGACAAAGACTAACAAAAATACTGAAAACAGAATTGACAGCAAGAAACAAGAAAAAGCCTATAAATACTTATGCTATACCAATATTGACCTACTCATTTGGAGTAGTGAAATGGAGTAACACAGACCTAGAAGCGCTCAATACACTTACATGATCACAATGCCACAAATATAGAATACATCACATACATTCAGCAACAGAAAGATTCACATTAAGCAGAAAGGAAGGAGGAAGGGGATTTATCGATATAAAAAACCTACATTATGGACAGGTAGACAATTTAAGAAAATTCTTTATAGAACGAGCAGAAACTAGCAAAATACACAAAGCAATCAGTCATATAAATACATCGGCTACACCATTGCAATTTCATAACCACTTCTACAACCCTTTAGATCACATAACATCAACAGACACGAAGAAAATAAATTGGAAAAAGAAAACACTACATGGCAAGCACCCGTATCATTTAACACAGCCACACATCGATCAAGACGCATCCAACACATGGCTAAGAAAAGGCAATATATACAGTGAGACGGAAGGATTCATGATTGCAATAAAGGATCAAACAATAAACACCAGATATTACAGCAAGCATATTATTAAAGATCCCAATACCACAACAGATAAATGCAGACTTTGTAAACAACAAATAGAAACAGTAGATCACATCACAAGCGGATGTACAATACTAGCAAATACAGAATACCCCAGAAGACGTGACAATGTCGCAAAAATAATACATCAACAGCTTGCCTTACAACATAGACTTTTAAAACAACAAGTTCCTACATACAAGTATGCACCACAAAATGTACTGGAGAATGATGAATACAAATTATACTGGAACAGAACCATTATAACAGATAAAACACCACCACATAACAAACCTGACATCGTACTCACCAATAAAAAGAAGAAATTAACACAACTAATCGAAATATCCATACCCAATACAACAAATATACAAAAGAAAACAGGAGAAAAAATTGAAAAAGACATCGAACTGGCTGATGAAGTCAAGGACATGTGGCATCAGGATAAAGTTGACATCATACCAATTATACTATCAACTACAGGAGTCATACCACACAATATCCACCAGTACATCAATGCAATACAGCTACATCCAAACGTATATATACAACTACAGAAATCAGTAATTATTGATACATGTTCAACTACCCGAAAGTTCCTAAATGCAATATAACACATACCGTACAGTTAATAGGAAGTGACGCTTGATCAAGGTCCGCGTCACTTTCCATTCTCAACCAGACTTAACGTCTGAGAAAGTAAAGAAATAATAATAATAATAAACCCCGTGGAGGCCCGGGAAAAGAATAGGCCTCCGGTATGTTCTGCCAGTCGAAAAGGCGACGAAAAGAACAAACCACTAATAGGGCTAACCCCCCTTTTAGTGTGATTACTTGGTTCAGGACAGAACTAAAGAAGCCTCGGACAAGCGCCGTCATGGTCGGGGTCGGCGCTTGAACGCTATGCCCGCCCACAATGGTAATGACACTGCTAGCCAACTGGAAAATGATTTAAATCCAAATAGAGGTGTTTTGCAGGATATGCTTCCTGCAACCACCCTAGAAGGAAAACAAAGACAGAGGATGAGATGGTCAGATGAAGTTAATCGACACCTCATGTTCTGTTATTACCAAGCAAGAAACCTAGGAACCAACACAACTGGATACAGATCACAAGTATACACAACATTTATTACCAGATACCCAGAATTAAAATTTTTAACGGAACAACGTCTAGCTGATCAGATTCGTGTAATAATAAAAAATAACAGGATACCCCAGTCAGAATTAGAAAACATCAAACAACAAGTACAACAAATACTGGAACAAAATAATGTGCAATTAGAAGAAGAAGAAAATACAGTAATGGACTCAAACATCCCAGAGCAAACAAACAAAGAACAACATGCATCAATTAAACAATCAGAGGAAAATGAAATCTTAAGACAGCCACCAGCACAAGCACAAATAGAACATGAAGTGACACACATGTTAGATATAGAAGAAAAATTTCAGTTGACATATATAGAATACAAAGACACAAATACCGACATTAGACCATTCTTGCATAGACCACCAAATAGCCCACAAGTCGAAACAACAATAAAAACTATTAACACAATCATACACAACAAAATAAATGAATACACAACTATGGAAGAGTTACAACTACTGGTTTATGTAGGAGCACTCACTACACTAAATATACACACTAGGCAGAGATCAGAACCAACCAACACAGAAGAAACCCACAAAACCAGCATGGCAACACAGGCTACAGATCAGAATAGAAAAACTGAGAAAAGACATCGGACAGCTAACACAATTTATAAGAAATGAAATATCAGACAAAAAACGAAAAAGGTTAGGTAAAATCTCACAACAAGAAGCAATAGAGCAAATAGATGAAAAGAAGCAAAAATTTCAAGCTTTGGCGAAATGACTTAGAAGATACAAAAAAAGTGAAAATAGAAGGAAACAAAACCAAACATTCAACACAAACCAAAAGAAATTTTACCAAACAATAGATAACACACACATAAAAATAGACAATCCACCAAACATAAGAGACATGGAACACTTCTGGAGCAGCATATTGTCAAACCCGGTACAACATAACAGGCATGCACGGTGGATACAAGCAGAAACAGATACATACAAGATGATACCACAAATGCCTGAAGTGATAATTTTGCAACATGAAGTCACCCGAGCAATTAATTCTACGCACAATTGGAAAGCCCCTGGAAATGATAAAATAGCAAATTTCTGGCTAAAGAAGTTCACCTCAACACATTCACATCTAACTAAATTATTTAACAGTTACATTGCAGACCCATACATATTCCCTGATACACTTACACATGGAATAACTTATCTGAAACCTAAAGATCAAGCAGACACAGCAAACCCAGCTAAATATCGCCCCATAACATGCCTACCAACAATCTACAAAATATTAACTTCAGTCATTACACAGAAATTAATGACACATACAACACAGAACAAAATTATAAATGAAGAACAAAACGGCTGCTGCAAAGGAGCGCGAGGATGTAAAGAGCAACTGATAATAGATACAGAGGTGACATATCAAGCTAAAACTAAACAAAGGTCGCTACACTATGCATACATTGATTACCAAAAAGCTTTTGATAGTGTACCCCACTCATGGTTACTACAGGTATTGGAAATATGCAAAGTAGATCCTAAATTGATACAGTTCCTAAACATAGTAATGAAAAACTGGAAAACCACACTTAATATCCAAACAAATTCAGATAATATCACATCACAGCCAATACAGATTAAGTGTGGAATATACCAAGGAGACTCATTAAGTCCTTTCAGGTTCTGTCTTGCTCTGAACCCACTATCCAACATGCTAAATAATTCAAATTATGGATATAATATTACTGGAACATACCCACACAAAATCACACATTTGCTATACATGAATGATCTAAAACTACTGGCAGCAACCAATCAACAACTCAACCAATTATTAAAGATAACAGAAGTATTCAGCAATGATATAAATATGGCTTTTGGAACAGACAAATGTAAGAAAAATAGCATATTCAAGGGAAAACACACTAAACAAGAAGATTACATACTTGATAACCACAGCGACTGCATAGAAGCGATGGAAAAGACAGATGCCTATAAATACCTAGGATACAAACAAAAAATAGGAATAGATAATACAAATATTAGGGAAGAACTAAAAGAAAAATATAGACAAAGACTAACAAAAATACTGAAAACAGAATTGACAGCAAGAAACAAGACAAAAGCTATAAATACTTATGCTATACCAATATTGACCTACTCATTTGGAGTAGTGAAATGGAGTAACACAGACCTAGAAGCACTAAATACACTTACACGTTCACAATGCCACAAATATAGAATACATCACATACATTCAGCAACAGAAAGATTCACATTAAGCAGAAAGGAAGGAGGAAGGGGATTTATCGATATAAAAAACCTACATTATGGACAGGTAGACAATTTAAGAAAATTCTTTCTAGAACGAGCAGAAACTAGCAAAATACCCAAAGCAATTACTCATATAAATACATCGGCTACACCACTGCAATTTCATAACCACTTCTACAACCCTTTAGATCACATAACATCAACAGATACGAAGAAAGTAAATTGGAAAAAGAAAACACTTCATGGCAAGCACCCGTATCATCTAACACAGCCACACATCGATCAAGACGCATCCAACACATGGCTAAGAAAAGGCAATATATACAGTGAGGCAGAAGGATTCATGATTGCAATACAGGATCAAACAATAAACACCAGGTATTACACCAAGCATATTATTAAAGATCCCAATACCACAACAGATAAATGCAGACTTTGTAAACAACAAATAGAAACAGTAGATCACATCACAAGCGGATGTACAATACTAGCAAATACAGAATACCCCAGAAGACATGACAATGTCGCAAATATAATACACCAACAGCTTGCCTTACAACATAAACTTATAAAACAACACGTTCCTACATACAAGTATGCACCACAAAATGTACTGGAGAATGATGAATACAAATTATACTGGAACAGAACCATTATAACAGATAAAACAACGCCACATAACAAACCTGACATCATACTCACCAATAAAAAGAAGAAATTAACACAACTAATCGAAATATCCATACCCAATTCAACAAATATACAAAAGAAAACAGGAGAAAAAATTGAAAAATACATCCAACTGGCTGAGGAAGTCAAAGACATGTGGCATCAGGATAAAGTTGACATCATACCAATTATACTATCAACTACAGGAGTCATACCACACAATATCCACCAGTACATCAATGGAATAGAGCTACATCCAAACGTATATATACAACTACAGAAATCAGTAATTATTGATACATGTTCAATTACCCGAAAGTTCCTAAATGTAATATAACACATACCATACAGTTAAAAGGAAGTGGCGCCTGATCAAGGTCCGCGTCACTTTCCATTTTTAACCAGACTTAACGTCTGAGAAAGTAAAGAATAAAAATAATAATAATAAATAATAATAATAATAATGAAGAAGAAGAAGAAGAAGAAGAAGAAGAAGAAGAAAGGCCACCAGCAGATGGAATTATTAGTCAGCCGCAGGACCGCCGGCTATTGAGACTATGGTTCGTCGCTGTTCTGCGATACTGCTTGGAGTTAGTAGAGATACCATCACTGTCGTACGAATATGACATCGATGGGTTTAGAAAGGACACCTCTACGCCCTGGAGGATCTCTGCTCCTCCACGCGACAAACGCCCGAGAGGGTAGACATAACCCTAATCTTCGATCCAATGTGCACGATAGTATAGATACGTCACGAACCAAAATTCAGGAAACGGGTTGGCCATACGGACACTATGGCGATGTCTGGAACACCACGGGTTGCCAGCACGGCGACCATTGTTTGCAGTTTTCCTCTACGAGGCAGTAGAGAGAGGCGCATCAACAGTAGTTGCAACCGACGTGAACACACGACCAGGAGTAGCGCTACGGCGTCTTTTCAGATGAGTCCTGATTTTGGGTACAGTTCCGTGCTGGACATGTTCATACACTCCTGGAAATGGAAAAAAGAACACATTGACACCGGTGTGTCAGACCCACCATACTTGCTCCGGACACTGCGAGAGGGCTGTACAAGCAATGACCACACGCACGGCACAGCGGACACACCAGGAACCGCGGTGTTGGCCGTCGAATGGCGCTAGCTGCGCAGCATTTGTGCACCGCCGCCGTCAGTGTCAGCCAGTTTGCCGTGGCATACGGAGCTCCATCGCAGTCTTTAACACTGGTAGCATGCCGCGACAGCGTGGACGTGAACCGTATGTGCAGTTGACGGACTTTGAGCGAGGGCGTATAGTGGGCATGCGGGAGGCCGGGTGGACGTACCGCCGAATTGCTCAACACGTGGGGCGTGAGGTCTCCACAGTACATCGATGTTGTCGCCAGTGGTCGGCGGAAGGTGCACGTGCCCGTCGACCTGGGACCGGACCGCAGCGACGCACGGATGCACGCCAAGACCGTAGGATCCTACGCAGTGCCGTAGGGGACCGCACCGCCACTTCCCAGCAAATTAGGGACACTGTTGCTCCTGGGGTATCGGCGAGGACCATTCGCAACCGTCTCCATGAAGCTGGGCTACGGTCCCGCACACCGTTAGGCCGTCTTCCGCTCACGCCCCAACATCGTGCAGCCCGCCTCCAGTGGTGTCGCGACAGGCGTGAATGGAGGGACGAATGGAGACGTGTCGTCTTCAGCGATGAGAATCGCTTCTGCCTTGGTGCCAATGATGGTCGTATGCGTGTTTGGCGCCGTGCAGGTGAGCGCCACAATCAGGACTGCATACGACCGAGGCACACAGGGCCAACACCCGGCATCATGGTGTGGGGAGCGATCTCCTACACTGGCCGTACACCACTGGTGATCGTCGAGGGGACACTGAATAGTGCACGGTACATCCAAACCGTCATCGAACCCATCGTTCTACCATTCCTAGACCGGCAAGGGAACTTGCTGTTCCAACGGGACAATGCACGTCCGCATGTATCCCGTGCCACCCAACGTGCTCTAGAAGGTGTAAGTCAACTACCCTGGCCAGCAAGATCTCCGGATCTGTCCCCCATTGAGCATGTTTGGGACTGGATGAAGCGTCGTCTGACGCGGTCTGCACGTCCAGCACGAACGCTGGTCCAACTGAGGCGCCAGGTGGAAATGGCATGGCAAGCCGTTCCACAGGACTACATCCAGCATCTCTACGATCGTCTCCATGGGAGAATAGCAGCCTGCATTGCTGCGAAAGGTGGATATACACTGTACTAGTGCCGACATTGTACATGCTCTGTTGCCTGTGTCTATGTGCCTGTGGTTCTGTCAGTGTGATCATGTGATGTATCTGACCCCAGGAATGTGTCAATAAAGTTTCCCCTTCCTGGGACAATGAATTCACGGTGTTCTTATTTCAATTTCCAGGAGTGTATGTGGAAGCATCGAGGAACGGTCATCGACACATTGCATTTGTAATCGTCATAAGAGTCAATCACCTTGCCTGATGGTAGGGGGCGTCAGTGGATACACAAAAGGATCTTACGCTCTAATGCGGACAATTTTGACGTGCTAAGGTGTGTGGCTTTGCTCTATCTCCGAGGTCGTCATCTTTCAACACGAAAAGGCAAGACCGCATGTTACCTGTGCCGTCCTGAGTACCTCCTTACAGAGGACGTTGAAACGCCTCCGCCAGCACGTTTTCAAATTCTCTGATTCACCGAAAACTTCTGATCTGCTGTAAGATTGTAAAGCCACGACTCTTCAGCCACAAAAATTGATTAATTGTGGCCTGCAGCTGAAGCAGTATGGGATGACTTACCAGTATTTGTTATCCAAGCTCAGTTCGGCTTGATGCCTAGAGAGGTTAGGACTATGCTTGATGCCAGTTGTGGTATATCTGTGCACTTTGCTTCGTAACTTACATTATTATTAACTAATATTATTATTATACAAATTACCCATACTGTTCTCATTTTCTATCTTGCTTGATGGCTAATGATCAAAATGCGCGCCCTATTAATTGTGCCAGAGCTGTTTGATTGTAGAAGAAAGTACCAGAATACGTCTGAGGTCGGTTTCTGAATTATTAGACCTGGCAGAAAAGTTAGCTCATATAGCAGTGAACGAGTTAATAACAGCTTACCTGCTACGCTTTTCGTTCGAGAGCACGAACTTAAAACTAAAGCCTGAACTTCATGAAAGAGAATCGCTGTGACGGAGACGGTATTATTTTAAGCACTTTTCAACTGTTGCGCTAATGCGAAACGCTGGCTGGCTGATATCCCTTATGAGAGTTCGGTTCTTTTTCGTAAAAATCCTGTGAGGCATCATTCAGAAATATTTGGAACTGGAATGATTCGGAGAACATTAACGTCGTCCCGGCCAACGTTTTCTAACGTGTCTTTCATTCTTTACTTGTGGGTACAGAGCAGGCTGTAGTAATTTACCTTTTGCAATGCGTAGCTGGTGTCAGCCAAAACAATTATTCAAATGTATAGCAAAACACAAATAATAATCGGTACTCCAAGTACTCTACCAGCGACTAGGCAGCGCTACTGCATGTCATAAACAGCCAGCGCGGGACGGAACGGTGCTCTAGCTGATGAAGCACTGGTTAGTCTCTGTGTTTTACTGTCCCTGTTAATACACATTGTAAAACAAACGTTCCACTAAACTAATCTGAGACCGCTCTATAGAATGTACACGTAAAATTCCACTTTAATATTCATTTTGTTTGTAATGGGAAACAAACAGAAGCCTTCCACCGACAATGCGCGTCACATGAAAGATGTGATGAGCAATAGTTGTTTTGGCTGACTCCGGCTACTCCGTCTTCAGGCCACGAGTGGCCTACCGGGTCCATCCGACCGCCGTGTCATCCTCAGTAGAGGGTGCAGATAGGATGGGCGTGGGGTCAGCACACCGCTCTCCCGGCCGTTGTGATGGTATTCTTGACCGAAGCCGTTACTATTCTGTTGAGTAGCTCCTCAATTGGCATCACGAGGCTGAGCGCACCCCGAAAAATGGCAACAGCGCACGGCGGCCTGGATGGTCACCCATCCAAGTGCCGACCACGCCCGACAGCGCTTAACTTCGGTTATCTCACGGGAACCGGTGTATCCACTGCGGCAAGGCCGTGGCCCTGACTCCAGCTACACACTGCAAAATGTAAATTGCAGATATCTCGCGAAATAACAGAGAAAAACTTGATGACTTGGGGAGAAAAGGAAATTATGTGAGGAGGTTTATGATGAAATATCAGCTATCAGAAAGTACATTCTTTAGCTGTTGAAAACCAACAAATGGATGTCAGACACTCGCGGTTCCTAAAACACACAACTACTATTGGCGATGTTGTTTTGAGATGAAAAAAGCAGTAGGATTAGGCCAGTCAAATTATTCGAATATACACTCCTGGAAATTGAAATAAGAACACCGTGAATTCATTGTCCCAGGAAGGGGAAACTTTATTGACACATTCCTGGGGTCAGACACATCACATGATCACATTGACAGAACCACAGGCACATAGACACAGGCAACAGAGCATGCACAATGTCGGCACTAGTACAGTGTATATCCACCTTTCGCAGCAATGCAGGCTGCTATTCTCCCATGGAGACGATCGTAGAGATGCTGGATGTAGTCCTGTGGAACGGCTTGCCATGCCATTTCCACCTGGCGCCTCAGTTGGACCAGCGTTCGTGCCGGAAGTGCAGACCGCGTGAGACGACGCTTCATCCAGTCCCAAACATGCTCAATGGGGGACAGATCCGGAGATCTTGCTGGCCAGGGTAGTTGACTTACACCTTCTAGAGCACGTTGGGTGGCACGGGATACATGCGGACGTGCATTGTCCTGTTGGAACAGCAAGTTCCCTTGCCGGTCTAGGAATGGTAAAACGATGGGTTCGATGACGGTTTGGATGTACCGTGCACTATTCAGTGTCCCCTCGACGATCACCAGTGGTGTACGGCCAGTGTAGGAGATCGCTCCCCACACCATGATGCCGGGTGTTGGCCCTGTGTGCCTCGGTCGTATGCAGTCCTGATTGTGGCGCTCACCTGCACGGCGCCAAACACGCATACGACCATCATTGGCACCAAGGCAGAAGCGACTCTCATCGCTGAAGACGACACGTCTCCATTCGTCCCTCCATTCACGCCTGTCGCGACACCACTGGAGGCGGGCTGCACGATGTTGGGGCGTGAGCGGAAGACGGCCTAACGGTGTGCGGGACCGTAGCCCAGCTTCGTGGAGACGGTTGCGAATGGTCCTCGCCGATACCCCAGGAGCAACAGTGTCCCTAATTTGCTGGGAAGTGGCGGTGCGGTCCCCTACGGCACTGCGTAGGATCCTACGGTCTTGGCGTGCATCCGTGCGTCGCTGCGGTCCGGTCCCAGGTCGACGGGCACGTGCACCTTCCGCCGACCACTGGCGACAACATCGATGTACTGTGGAGACCTCACGCCCCACGTGTTGAGCAATTCGGCGGTACGTCCACCCGGCCTCCCGCATGCCCACTATACGCCCTCGCTCAAAGTCCGTCAACTGCACATACGGTTCACGTCCACGCTGTCGCGGCATGCTACCAGTGTTAAAGACTGCGATGGAGCTCCGTATGCCACGGCAAACTGGCTGACACTGACGGCGGCGGTGCACAAATGCTGCGCAGCTAGCGCCATTCGACGGCCAACACCGCGGTTCCTGGTGTGTCCGCTGTGCCGTGCGTGTGATCATTGCTTGTACAGCCCTCTCGCAGTGTCCGGAGCAAGTATGGTGGGTCTGACACACCGGTGTCAATGTGTTCTTTTTTCCATTTCCAGGAGTGTATTTCGTTCCAAAGATGGACAAGCAAGCTATTCAACAGGTGGTCATAATGTTCTGACTCATTACCGTATACCGTTCATCTCTAGGAACATACATTGTTGGAGTTATTGCAGTAAACCATAACGTAGCACGCTCGGCTAGCCGTGCGGTCTAACGCGCTGCTTCCCGAGCGGGAAGGCGTGCCGGACCCAGGTACGAATCCGCCCGGCAGATTAGTGGCGACGTCCGATGTACCGAGCAGCCTGTGGATGGTTTTTAAGGCGGTTTTCCACCTACCTCGGTGAATGTGGGCTGGTTCCCCTTATTCCGCCTCAGTTACACTATGTCAGCGATTGCAGCGCGAACACTGTCTCCACGTACGCGTACTCTATAATTACTCTGCCACGCAAACATTTGGGGTTACATTCATCTGGTGTGAGAAGTTCCCGTGGGGGCGGGGTCCACTGGGGGCCTAACTGCACAATAACCCTGGGTTCGGTGTGGGGCGACGGTGAGGTGGGTGGACTGCTGTGGCCTGTTAGGAGGTTGTGAACCACTGAAGGCTACTGTGGGGCGAAGCCTCTCCATCGTTTCTAGGTATCCGGTTCAATACACAAACCATAACGTGATTCACAACTTATCTCTTGTAGCAAATCAGATTGGAGTTGGTTGGGCATCTCTGTGAGACTTTGACGCTTACTGAATGAACTTCGAACTTAACGCACTGCTCCTCGTTGGATCTTCTCTGTTTTTTTCTGTCGCTCTTACCTAACGAGATTAGCAAAACTCACATATCAGTCGAATGAGGGTATCGTGCACTGCCTTCTTCGTGAGCGGATTAGGCTTCACTTCCAGGGGATTCTTGCAATGAATTTCTGTAGCATCCGCATTACTTACAACATGTCATGCTATTGTTTTACTTTCAATTGCTTCGTACACGTGCTCGCAGATATCAAATCCATGTGAATGCTTGCAGTAATTGTACGACAATCGTGCAAATATAAGGTAACGGGTTTTTCCGGCTGTTTATGCACAAGTTCTCACTGTATTTTATCGTATAGGGCAACCGCCAATCCATGCACCGTACGTCGATACTCTGCAGGTGCTTCTGCCTTGTTGCTACATTTTTCTTATGTCGCGGCTTACCTCCATACAGAACCAATGGTTCTATGGAACTTAACTTCTGAGGTCATCAGTCCCCTACAACTTAGAACTACTTGAACCTAACTAACCTAAGGACACCACACACATCCATGCCCGAGGCAGGATTCGAACCTGCGACCGTAGCGGTTTCAGACTGTAGTGCCTAGAACCGCTCGGACACTCCGCCCGGCCATACAGAACCACCATCCGCGGAAACTTCCGACGTTAGCTACTAAATGATTCATATATACTGATAAAATGAAAGGTCCTAATGCAGACCCTTGTGGTACACCCGTAATTACTTTTCCGTCTGAAGCTTTTTTCTCTGCTGTGAATAACATGCTGACTTAACAGAATGAGATTTTCACTCTGCAGCGGAGTGTGCGCTGATATGAAACTTCCTGGCAGATTAAAACTGTGTGCCGGACCGAGACTCCAACTCGGGACCTTCGCCAACCGCGGGCAAGTGCTCTACCAACTGAGCTACCCAAGCACGTATCACGCCGCGTCCTCACAGCTTTACTTCTGCCAGTACCTCGTCTCCTACCTTCCAAACTTTATACAAGCTCTCCTGCCAGCGTAGCAGAACTAGCACTCCTGAAAGAAAGGATATTGCGGAGACATGGCTTAGCCACAGCTTGGGGGATGTTTCTAGAGCACTTGCCCGCGAAAGACAATGGTCCCGAGTTCGAGTGTCGGTCCAGCACACAGTTTTAATCAGCCAGGAAGTTTCATATCAGCGCACACTCCGCTGCAAAATCTCACTCTGGAAACATCCCCCAGGCTGTCGCTAAGCCATGTCTCCGCAATATCCTTTCTTTCAGGAATGCTAGTTCTGCAAGGTTCGCAGCAGAGCTTCTGTAAAGATTGGAATGTAGGAGGCGAGGTACTGGCAGAAGTAAAGCTGTGAGGACGGGGCGTGAGTCGTGCTTGGGTAGCTCAGTTTGTAGACCACTTGCCCGCGAAAGGCAAAGGTCCCGAGTTGGAGTCTCGGTCCGACACACAGATTTAATCTGCCAGGAAGTTCCATGCTGTGGTAAATTTGCAAGGGAAGTCTTCCATCCAGTCACAAACCAGGTCTGATAATCCGTACGCTCGTATTTTGTACATAAGGCGATCGTGTGGGACAGCCTCTAACACTTTCCGGAATTCAAAGAACTGTCTGCGTCAATCTGAGCATCGGCATCTAGCGCCTTGTGGGTCTAGTAGACGAACAGGGCGAGTTGGGTTTCACACGATGGTTGTTTACATCAGTATTCTTCCTTTGACTCACACTCTTTAGCTGGTCCGGCGATGGAAATCTGGAATTGCCTGCCGCTCGGCTCGCAGCTGGGAACAGCGGGAATCTGCGAACAGGTTTGTGATGGCTGAGCGGCGGCGCTGATGTGGTGTGCTTTACTGTGTGTTGCAGGGCTTTTACCTGTACCTGTACTTCGGCAGCATGGTCTTCCTCATCTACATGTACGCGATGCTGCTGCGAGAGAGGGCGTCCCAGTCCGTGGCCAGCTCCTTCAGTAAGTCACTCGCTGCTCATTCTGCTTACAAGTGTGTCACTTCTTCAAGGAACAAAGCAGGAGTTGACTGGTACTACGTTGATATTTCGAGTGGAACGTAGCACGATAATTCCTGCAAATTTTCACCAATTATTTTCTCAAGATACGCGTTTCAGATAGAGAGCAAGTTGTTAACATCAAATACGAAATTAAGTAGTAGGAAGTCTGTGAAATGAAATGTCGTGTGGCTAGGGCCTCCCTTCGGGTAGACTCTTCGCCTGGTGAAAGTCTTTTGATCTGACGCCACTTCGGGGACTTACCCGTCGATGAATATCAGATGATGATGACGACGACGACGACGACGATGATGATGATGATGATGATGATGATGATCATGATGGCACACCATCCAGTCCTGATCGGAGAAAATCTCCGACCCACCCGTAAGGTGGTTTCTAGACGCCAAACTGGCACGTGATAGCTTCCCAGAAGTGTTACATCGCGTTGAGATCAGGCAAATGTGATTGTTAAGACATCAACGTGATCTCACTGAAACTGTAACACCCCACCCGTCACTTAGCTTGTTTTGGCGTGTGTTCACCCCAACTAATTGACTAACAGATCAACAGAGAGTGCAAAACTGCCGCAATATCGGATAATGCAAAAAAGTAATGTGGCCCTGTGACTCCTGATTGAACTGCGGTGGCAGTGTTGGCATTAATTTATTCAGAATTGACCACTTTTAATTAAAAAGGGGTGCACATTGATGTTATATTCAGCTATTGAACACCAGATGCAAATGTTGAACATAAAATTAATTAAGAAAGTGACTTGGGATTTCAACTACTTGATTGAAAACAGATGCAGTCAATTAGCACAAATTTATTTTAACTCAAGACCTTCAATCATGACATTACAAGACTCTCCTATCAGGCAGTGGTAATAAATCGCGTTTGCGTGGAGTAAAGCGCGATAACTCAAAAGTAATTCCTATCGACTGATCCAGGCATAATGCGAAGTGCGAGAAGAATTCTACAATACACGGCCCATGAAACCCTCGTGGAAACTTTGCCTACGTGATCCAACAAATTAATCAGTGGCCGGGGCGGGCGCAATATCACCGAATACAGCATGGCGGAGCATCGTCGTTGTGTGGACGTCGGCCGACCTCATGGTGCTGCAAGGCTGCGCTCGTCTATTCACTCCTAGCTATCTTGCTTAGTACATAGCTGAACCAAAACTTTCTATCTCCAAGCTCAATCGTTCCATTTGCTAAGTCCTAAACTGCAGAGATGCTCACTCTTTCTCAGGCAAGCTGAGTAAAGAGCGCCACGTCCACACTCTAGGCAAGCTGGGAATGGAAGACCTCTATGGAGATCTCTCACAGTCCGCTCTTCACCTCGGTTCCCCCCCCCCCCCCAGCAAAATCACTTACGCCAATTGCAGCACAAGTCGCGTTAATTATGCGTCGCTTCCCAGCGCCGACCAATGCCTGCTCTGGGAAGTGAACAAATTCTAACAAAATTTCCCTTCCTCTCAACTTCTGCTATTTCGCTCCTCGCAGGCCACCCATCAAGGTTAGCATCTGCACAAACACCAATTTTTCCGGAATTCTGACTCCCAGGAGAGTACTTCAAATTCCTTGGTCCTACATTCCCATTGGAGGCCGGTATATTTCATACTGTCGCTCTTCACCTGATTCACTTTAGGATCTGTGCACCGTGAATTCACCGTGAAGTTGCTATAGTCATGAACACGCATATTTTGACCTCTGTTGACCGCTCCACTGTAGCTTTGCGCGGCTTTCTCGCATGTTTCACAGAAAAACGGGACGATGGACATTTATCAACAGGTGTAAAGTTCTCCATCTCTTTCCCGGTACACCAGCATGGAGTCGGGGTCAACCACCCACTCACTGTGACTCATCTTAAAGCGGCTGGAGGCCGCGCCGCGTTACTGCTTTCTCAGAGCTTGAGCTGCCCTAAGCTGCCTATTGTCGCTTCCCTTCGCCGTTCCCCAGCCGGCCACGGTCAAATCTAAATGTTTCCCTGGGGTAAACTAGCCTCCAGTAAATCGACGTGTTTCCACAAAGTTTTCATGTCGTGTGAATTACTTTAAAACCATCGCCCGACATTAATTATTCCAGTACGTCCATACTATACCCTCAACAAGATGCATTGTGCCTTGTCAGTCATTTTTTGTTCAGCCCTACTGTTCGCTCAACGTGGGTTAGGTGATCTTTAATGACTTCATGTAAGGGGCATAGTTCTTGCCATTTTACAAAACCACTAAAAAATGATTCTGGCTTTGTAACAGCGACAATTATCCTATCGGAAGAAGCCATTGTCGTTGGGGAAAGACATAAATCATGAATATGTTGCAGTGGTGCCTTCGATTACTCCCAAAGATCACTTGGAAGCCCAGGTGAATGTGCTACATTGCACAATACTGCCCAAACCGGCCTCCGACCGTCGTGCGCTGCATATTTCGGTCGAGTAGCCGTTCGTCTGGATTTTGGCGCGTCCGGTCACGAACTCTGACCTGGTGCAACAATAAGCGTGATTCATACGACCAGGCCATACGTTTCCATTCATCCATGGTCCATTGTCGATGGTCCCCTACCCATTTCAATCGCAGCTGTCGATGTCGTTGGGTCGACGCGGGAACATGTAGGGTTTGTTTGCTGCAGAGACCCATGTTCAAACAATATGCTGTGAACGGTGTGCTCCGAAACACTTGTCCCCGGTCCAACACCGTACTCTGTCGGCAGATTACCCAAACATCGCCGCCCATCCTACTTTACAGAGTGAGCAAGCCTTCGAGCCCCACGTTCTGCGATGAAGCGTGGACGTGTGGTCGGCATTCAGTCTGGTGATGGACAGTGGCCATAATGTTTTGGCGCATCAGTGTATATTCATCTTCAAGTCTTAGTAAATGTTTGCATCGTGGTTACACGACGATTGCATTGACGAAATTATCTTGTTGTAAAAGGGGGCGCTTGTCTTTCACACATTCCCTTTCGGTCTTTTCCGTCTAAAAACGTGTGTTCTTTGCGGTTGGGAAACTAGGTTTACGCTAGCTTTACGATGCGTATCTTAAACCAGTATCTTTTTTAATGGTGTAAGGTTTGACGTCGGAGTCTGTCAGATCTGTTCAGCAAAAGACAGGTTATACTGTGCCAATGTATGAATGTTGACCACTTGCCGTGCAGCCGAAATATTATCAGCTATATAAATGGATCCTCAAACTAATTTCGAAAAATTTAAACCAAAATATATGTTGGGTGAAAACAAGTGAGTGAGTGCAGTGGACAAATACACCATGTGCTTCGCTAAACGCAGAGTTCTCACAAAACTATGATGCAGCACAAAAAATGTCTTTCCCACAGCTTGGATGAGAGGGTACTAGATTCTCATGTTACTAGCAAGGTTATGCCGGAAGGAATACTTCTGTGGCTGACTTCCATGCCAGTCACTTTCGTACGATCTTAGATAAGTCATGCCAAAATAGGAAATGGTCAGAAGGAGGTCGACGAGACCAGAAAAACCCATAGTGGCTTCCAGAAACGCACTTTCCATATGCTGTTTAGTTTATAATAAAAAAAAAGCTGACCTGCATGAAGGAGCGTCGTATACAGCTGTAATGAAAACCGAAAGGGATCGCGTTACTTCATTCCATGATTCTAAAACACACACACGCACACACACACGCGCACACACATACACACACACATACACACACACACACACACACACACACACACACAACAGAGCGCGGTTTCACTTGCCGGCCGGGTCGGAGATTTTCTCCGCTCTGGAATTGGGTGTTGTGTTGTCCTCATAATCCTTTGATCATCATAATCAACACGCAGGTCGCTCATTGCGACGTCAAATCAACAGACTTGCAACTCGGCGGCCGAACTTCCCGAGGAGGGGCTCCCAGCCACCGATTTCATTATATCATCCAGTGTAGTTGCCAACAACGTGAGTAATAAAAATAATTTAAAATATGTTTATGATGTTGTTAAACGGGGTTACAAGGAAAACCACGGTTGTTAGCGTGACTATTGAAGATGATTTAAAATATCTACTGGTATAGGTACATGGATGACATAATATGCATGGCAGGTGAACCTAAAAATAAAAAGTCAGCAGTTCTACAGAGACATAAATACTATACACAAGAAACATAAAACTGACAACAGAAGAAGAACAAGTACACACACTCAGCTTTCTAGACTCAGCCGTAAGAAAATACAATCACAATTACACGTCTGACATACAGAGAAGACCCACAACATGTGACTCTATCTTAAAAGCAACCTCAAAACTTCCGCACAGTCAGAAACAGGACGCAGTCAAATACATTTTAAACAGACTAAACAGGATTGCCCTAAACATTTCTGACTGCTAAAAAGAGCTATCCGTTATAAGACAAATATCATTAAAAATGGATAAGAAGAACTAAACTGAAAAATAGAGACATACATAATGAAAAAACGTAACCAAACCGCATCCACACATACAACCTGCACAACCACAAGACAAATGCATACAGTACAATGACCGACCATAACTATTCACACATAAAATAGGTAACATACTTTAAAAAAGGCATAAACATTGCTAAAAAACGAACAACTCAATAAAAAAGCGGAGCTGAAAACTGAAATCAAACCAAGACAGATATCAACAATCTGGTATCTATCAGATCAGTTTAGGGATTGTGAAAAAATACAAATTGGGATGTAAGATATAGAGAACACAACAGAACACTGAAATCCTGTACAAACCATTCAACATCTGCAGACTATCTAAAACAGGAATGCCACAGACCAAGCACTAACGAAAAAGATAGGCGAAGCAAAGGAATCAATAAAATCAGACACGACCTCCCTTTCCAAGAATATTTCCGTATGCACAAGGTCTTAAAAAAAATTGAGATGCTTGTTGTTGTTGTTGTGGTCTTCAGTCCTGTGACTGGTTTGATGCAGCTCTCCATGCTACTCTATCCTGTGCAAGCTTCTTCATCTCCCAGTACCTACTGCAACCTACATCCTTCTGAATCTGCTTAGTGTATTGATCTCTTGGTCTCCCTCTACGATTTTTACCCTCCACGCTGCCCTCCAATGCTAAATTTGTGATCCCTTGATGCCTCAAAACATGTCCTACCAACCGATCCCTTCTTCTAGTCAAGTTGTGCCACAAACTTCTCTTCTCCCCAATCCTATTCAATACCTCCTCATTAGTTACGTGATCTACCCACCTTATCTTCAGCATTCTTCTGTAGCACCACATTTCGAAAGCTTCTATTCTCTTCTTGTCCAAACTAGTTATCGTCCATGTCTCACTTCCATACATGGCTACACTCCATACAAATACTTTCAGAAACGACTTCCTGACACCTAAATCTATACTCGATGTTAACAAATTTCTCTTCTTCAGAAACGCTTTCCTTGCCATTGCCAGTCTACATTTTATGTCCTTTGAGATGCTTAATGACCAAATAAATATTGGAAACCAGACACTATATAAGATAACTGAAAAACTCACATGAAAAAGAAATGGGCCTTTTCCATCCTTCATCCTCTCCAACTCAACTCCCCACCACGTCACCCCAATTTCATTTCACTTGGTGCCCCTTCACCTATTCCTCCAACTCACTTTCCATCACCCTACTATGCACTTATGTTCATTCATCTTTGCTTCTCGTTCCCTCAACAACTCACTACAAAAAAAGAACAACCCCATCACTATTCATTGGTTACTCTTACACAGTATATAAATACATAACAACATAATTAAATAGAATTACACACACATTACTAACTATAGACGAAAAAAGGAATAAGTATAGATCAAAGACAAATTAGCGACAATGTTGGCGACAGTAAAAAACACAAGACACACTTGGAAGTATACAAATAAATAGTGAATAGTAGTGTAGGATAAAGAAAGGTGTGTAAAACATAAAAATTGCGTAGTTCTGCAAAGCAGTGAAAAATTAGACCACATGTGTCAGTGTCTGATGATAAAAGAAACCAAGGACATGCTAACAGTTGGCATTTGCAGATGTGGGCGAAAAACCTAGCAGAAATTACCACAAGAAGAAAACCAACAATTTGTTAACGAATTTTTTTCGATCTAAAAAACCAAATTATAAATACATTTGATTACAGACCACTGATGACGCTTTACTTCAATGAATCGAAACGTGCCTGGTGAGAAAAACTCCCATTTTCTTGTAGTTGTAACGACGGAACAAAAGTACCCTGTGCAAATGTATTATTTTCATCGTCGGGGTTTTTGAAGGTCATCGTATACGCCGTTGAGTATAGATGTTAATTATTTCACAATTGCAATTTCGGGTCTTGGTCCTACCAAATGGTATTGCAAATGGTCAACGAATACAAGAAATGAAGCACAGTGTGTATGTACAGAATTGCAGAAACATGCCATGTAGACAGTAGTGAGTTATTAAAATAGTGAAAATAACACGTCACTTACATTTTGCTTTAGCACATGTCAGACTCTCAAATCCTCCCACACATACACGTGTCATCTTCAAAACGAAGCATTTTCGGTGTAGAAATGCAGTAACATAAAACTAGCACGAAGCTCTGTGTATCATGAAGTAAATTAGGTGTACTGTTACCAAAGTAACAGCCTGCGTGTAAATCAATATAAATCAGTGTTCTAACACACTCTTTACCTGTGAACTGAGGCCAGTGCAGCGAAAACACATTCACAGATCATACTGTCTCTGTACGTAGCAGAGATAATACATTGCAGGGATTACAGCAATTGTAAGCTTCACATCATAACACCATTTTACATCTGTTGACAGTATTTTACATCTGTTACAGCTTTCTATGTGACGTTATAGTCGTAAGGTACCAGTGGACAAATGAAGAAAATTTATTTATTACAGAGTGATGTAAAAATACACTCCTGGAAATGGAAAAAAGAACACATTGACACTGGTGTGTCAGACCCACCATACTTGCTCCGGACACTGCGAGAGGGCTGTACAAGCAATGATCACACGCTCGGCACAGCGGACACACCAAGGACCGCGGTGTTGGCCGTCGAATGGCGCTAGCTGCGCAGCATTTGTACACCGCCGCCGTCAGTGTCAGCCAGTTTGCCGTGGCATACGGAGCTCCATCGCAGTCTTTAACACTGGTAGCATGCCGCGACAGCGTGGACGTGAACCGTATGTGCAGTTGACGGACTTTGAGCGAGGGCGTATAGTGGGCATGCGGGAGGCCGGGTGGACGTACCGCCGAATTGCTCAACACGTGGGGCGTGAGGTCTCCACAGTACATCGATGTTGTCGCCAGTGGTCGGCGGAAGGTGCACGTGCCCGTCGACCTGGGACCGGACCGCAGCGACGCACGGATGCACGCCAAGACCGTAGGATCCTACGCAGTGCCGTAGGGGACCGCACCGCCACTTCCCAGCAAATTAGGGACACTGTTGCTCCTGGGGTATCGGCGAGGACCATTCGCAACCGTCTCCATGAAGCTGGGCTACGGTCCCGCACACCGTTAGGCCGTCTTCCGCTCACGCCCCAACATCGTGCAGCCCGCCTCCAGTGGTGTCGCGACAGGCGTGAATGGAGGGACGAATGGAGACGTGTCGTCTTCAGCGATGAGAGTCGCTTCTGCCTTGGTGCCAATGATGGTCGTATGCGTGTTTGGCGCCGTGCAGGTGAGCGCCACAGTCAGGACTGCATACGACCGAGGCACACAGGGCCAACACCCGGCATCATGGTGTGGGGAGCGATCTCCTACACTGGCCGTACACCACTGGTGATCGTCGAGGGGACACTGAATAGTGCACGGTACATCCAAACCGTCATCGAACCCATCGTTCTACCATTCCTAGACCGGCAAGGGAACTTGCTGTTCCAACAGGACAATGCACGTCCGCATGTATCCCGTGCCACCAAACGTGCTCTAGAAGGTGTAAGTCAACTACCCTGGCCAGCAAGATCTCCGGATCTGTCCCCCATTGAGCATGTTTGGGACTGGATGAAGCGTCGTCTCACGCGGTCTGCACGTCCAGCACGAACGCTGGTCCAATTGAGGGCCAGGTGGAAATGGCATGGGAAGCTGTTCCACAGGACTACATCCAGCATCTCTACGATCGTCTCCATGGGAGAATATCAGCCTGCATTGCTGCGAAAGGTGGATATACACTGTACTAGTGCCGACATTGTGCACGCTCTGTTGCCTGTGTCTATGTGCCTGTGGTTCTGTCAGTGTGATCATGTGATGTGTCTGACCCCAGGAATGTGTCAATAAAGTTTCCCCTTCCTGGGACAATGAATTCACGGTGTTCTTATTTCAATTTCCAGGAGTGTACATGCGTTATATGTTCTAAAAGTCTCACGCTGGCTCGGGTACTGATACAGAACATGGCAATAGTAATCTTACATATTACGTTGTTTGCGTATACATTGCAACTGATGAGAAAACGCAGAAGACAGAAAATGTTCGCCCCTGAAACAGCCAATGGTGCAGCACAAAAAACAGAGAAAATATACGACAGGCCGCTACCTCGTAAATAAAGGATATGTCTTTTTACCAAGCTCTAATAGTATATGGCAAATGTAATTATGAAAAAACGTATACACATGTAATGATACAGTTCCAAAGTGCTTAAAATGCTAACGAAAAAAAATAATTATATGTTATTATTATGAACTTATAAAATATATTACATAAGATTAAATAAACTTTAAAGATAAATTTAATTATACAGGATGAAATTGTTTTAATGTGCCAGGAAGTTTCATAACAGCGCACACTCCGCTGCAGAGTGAAAATCTCATTCTGGAAACATCCCCCAGGCTGTGGCTAAGCCATGTCTCCGCTATATCCTTTCTTTCAGGAGTGCTAGTTCTGCAAGGTTCGCAGGAGAGCTTCTGTAAAGTTTGGAAGGTAGGAGACGAGATACTGGCAGAAGTAAAGCTGTGAGTACCGGGCGTGAGTCGTGCTTCGGTCGCTCAGATGGTAGAGCACTTGCCCGCGAAAGGCAAAGGTCCCGAGTTCGAGTCTCGGTAGGGCACACAGTTTTAATCTGCCAGGAAGTTTCATAACAGCGCACACTCCGCTGCAGAGTGAAAATCTCATTCCGGATGAAATTAATTTACAAATATTAAAAGTTCCGGAGTGCACTTGATTCTCCCTGGTTCTCATGCGTAAAAACTGCAATATAGCAGAAAACATCGAGAACACGAAACTTGTTATACAGTATTTACACAGTAGAGGAACACAACCTGGTACACCTTCCTAATATCGTTTAGGGTCCCCGCGATCACGCAGAAGTGCCACAACACGACGTGGCATGGACTCGTCTAATGTATGAAGTAGTGCTGGAGAGAACTGATACCCTGAATTCTCCAGGCCTGTCCATAAATCCGTAGGAGGAGGTGGAGATCTCTTCTAAACTGCACGTTGCAAGGCATCCCAGATATGCTCAATAATGTTCATGTCTGGGGAATTCGGTGGCCAGCGGAAGTGTTTAAACTCAGAAGAGTGTTCCTGGAGCCACTCTGTAGCAATTCGGGAAGGGTGGGGTGTCGCATTGTCCTACTGGAATTGCCCAAGTCCGTCGGAATGCACAATGGACACGAATGGATGCAGATGATCAGACAGGATGCTTGCTTGCGTACATGTTACACGGCAGAGTCGTATCTAGGCGTATCAGGGGTTCCATAACAATCCAGGTGCACACGCCACACACCATTACAGAGCGTCCAATAGCTTGAACAGTCCCCTGCTGACATGCAGGGTCCATGAATTCATGATACAGTTTGAAACGAGACTCGCCCGACCAGGTAACATGTTTCCACTTGACATCAGACCATTGTCGGTGTTTACGGGCTCAGGCGAAGCGTAAAACTTTGTGTTGTGCAGTCATTAAAGGTATACAATTGGGCCTTCGGCTCCGAAACCCCATGTCAATGATGTTCCGCTGAAAGGTTCGCACGCTGACACTTGTTGATGGCCCAGCATTGAAATCTGCAGCAATTTGCGCAAGGGTTGCACTTCTGTCACATTGAACGATTCTCTTCTGTTGTAGGTGGCCCCGTTCTTGTAGGGTCTTTTTCCGGCCCCAGCGATGTCGGAGATTTGATGTTTTATGTGATTCCTGATGTTCACGGTACTCTCGTGAAATGGTTGTACGGGAAAATCCCCATTTCATCGCTACCTCGGAGATGCTGTGTTCCCATCGGTTGTGCGCCGACTATACAACCACGCTCAAACTGACTTAAATCCTGATAACCTGTCATTGTAGCATCAGCAACCGATGTAACAACTGAGCCAGACTCTTGTCTTATATGCGAGTTGCCGATCGCAGCTCAGTATTTTAATACGCATGCCTATACTAATTTCCTTAGCGCTTCAGTGTATGTAGAGCTGGTAAAATACACTAAGCCCCGAAGCAAATGAAAAAAAAAAAATTTTTTTTCATTATCGTTTTGAACTGTGATTTACCTGTTGTTACTGTGGCCTAACCTGCTTACTGTACTTGAAAATATTGTCGAGTTAAAGTTATAAGTTACGCGAACCTACTGACGGTGCCTGATCTCTGCCCCTTGTGCAAGTTGGGACAAACATTACGAATGCAAAACATATTTTTGTACACATGGAAATTTATACACAAGGATGTACCATAAATTCATGAGTATTATTTCACGTCGTTCAGTTTATTTTAAAAGACGTTTTCTCTTCCATCCCACAATTACCCAAGTCCCAACAACTACGGTACACTTATTCCAGATACTGTCATTACTGAAAACTATAAAATTACGTTAGTTTCTCACGTAATACGTAAATTTATTTCACTCAACTTAACTTTTTCATCATAGCTTTTACAATTGACGAAATCTCAATCTCTCTCTCTCTCTCTCTCTCTCTCTCTCTCTCTCTCTCTCTCTCTCTCTGTGTGTGTGTGTGTGTGTGTGTGTGTGTGTGTGTGTGTGTGTGTGTGTGTGCGTGCGCGCGCGCGCGCGCATCTACGTGACTAGCAGAGGGTTCAATGACCCACCTTCAAGCTCTCTCTCTACCGTTTCACTCTCGGACGGCGCGCTGGAAAAACATGCACTTAATTTTTCAGTGGGAGCCCTGATCTCTCTTATTTTATCGTGATGATCAGAATGTTTACGCAGTCGGAGGAGGAAACTGGTGATTGAAATTTAATGAGAAGATTCCGTCGCAACGAAAAACGCCTTTGTTTTAGTGATTGACACTCCAATCCAAGTGTCACGTCTGTGGCACGATCTCCCCTATTTCGCGGGAGTACAAAATGAGCCGCCCTTCTTTGAACTTTTTCGATGTCATCCGTTAGTCCCACCTGATGCGGATCCTACACCCGACAGCAATACTCCAGAATAGGGCGGACAAGCGTGCTGTAACCAGTCTCTTTAGTAGACCTGTTGCCCCTCCTAAGTGTTCTGCCACTGAATCGCGGTCTTTGGTTTGCTCTACGTACAACGTTATCTGTTTTCTGTTTTGCTCGACGAGTTTCCGTCTATTGCTATGAACTGTAACCTATCTGACAGGAAATCATTAATCCAGTCGTACAACTGAGGAGATACTCGGTAGGCACGCAGTTTGGTTAGAAGACACTTGTGAGGAACGGTGTCGAAGGCCTTCTGGAAATCGAAAAATATGGCATCGATTTGACGTCCCCTGTCGATAGCACTCATTACTTCGTGAGCTAGTTGTGTTTCACAGGAAAATCCGTGCTGACAATGTGTCAATAAATCGTCTTCTTCCAGGTATTTCATAATGTTCGATCACAGTATATGTTCCAAGACTCTACTGCAAATCGACGTCAGTGATATGGGCGTGTAATTCATAGGATTACTCCTACTTCCCTTTCTTGGTATTTGTATGATTTGAGCAATTTTCCAGTCTTTAGGTACGGATCTCTCTGTTAGGGAGCGGTTGTATGTAATTGCTAAATATGGAGCTATAGTATCAGCAAACTCTGAAAGGAATCTGACTGGTATACAGTCTGGACCGGAGGCCTAGCCTTTATTAAGTGATTTAAGCTGCTTTTGCTACACCGAGGATACCTACTTGTATGTTACTCATCTTGGCAGTTTTTCTTGATTGGAATTCAGGAGTATTTACATCGTGTTCATTGGTGAAGGAGTTTCGGAAAACCGTGTTTAATAACTCTGCTTTAGTGGCACTGTCATCAGTGACTCCACCGTTACTATCCCGCAGTGAAGGTACTGATTGCGTCTTGCCACTGGTGTGCTTTATGTATGACTAGAATCTCTTTGCGTTTTCTGCCAGATTTCGAGGCAGAATTTCGTTGTGGATATTATTAAAAGCATCTCGCACTGAATTACATGATATATTTTGAACTTCTGCTAAACTTTGCCAATCTTGGGGATTTTGCGTTCTTTTAAATTTTGCATGGTTTTTTCGTTGCTTCTGCAACAGCGATCTGAACCTTTTTGCGTATGAGTGTGGATCAGTACCATCACTTAGTAATTTCTGTGGTATACAGGGTGAGTCACCTAACATTACCGCTGGATATACTGTATTTCGTAAACCACATCAAATACTGACGAATCGATTCCACAGACCGAACGTGAGGAGAGGGGCTAGTGTAATTGGTTAATACAGGGTGTTTCAAAAATGACCGGTATATTTGAAACGGCAATAAAAACTAAACGAGCAGCGATAGAAATACACCGTTTGTTGCAATATGCTTGGGACAACAGTACATTTTCAATCAGACAAACTTTGAAATTACAGTAGTTACAATTTTCAACAACAGATGGCGCTGCGGTCTGGGAAACCCTATAGTACGATATTTTCCACATATCCACCATGCGTAGCAATAATATGGCGTAGTCTCTGAATGAAATTACCCGAAACCTTTGACAACGTGTCTGGCGGAATGGCTTCACATGCAGATGAGATGTACTGCTTCAGCTGTTCACTTGTTTCTGGATTCTGGCGGTACACCTGGTCTTTCAAGTGTCCCCACAGAAAGAAGTCACAGGGGTTCATGTCTGGCGAATAGGGAGGCCAATCCACGCCGCCTCCTGTATGTTTCGCATAGCCCAAAGCAATCACACGATCATCGAAATATTCATTCAGGAAATTAAAGACGTCGGCCGTGCGATGTGGCCGGGCACCATCTTGCATAAACCACGAGGTGTTCGCAGTGTCGTCTAAGGCAGTTTGTACCGCCACAAATTCACGAAGAATGTCCAGATAGCGTGATGCAGTAATCGTTTCGGATCTGAAAAATGGGCCAATGATTCCTTTGGAAGAAATGGCGGCCCAGACCAGTACTTTTTGAGGATGCAGGGACGATGGGACTGCAACATGGGGCTTTTCGGTTCCCCATATGCGCCAGTTCTGTTTATTGACGAAGCCGTCCAGGTAAAAATAAGCTTCGTCAGTAAACCAAATGCTGCCCACATGCATATCGCCGTCATCAATCCTGTGCACTATATCGTTAGCGAATGTCTCTCGTGCAGCAATGGTAGCGGCGCTGAGGGGTTGCCGCGTTTGAATTTGGTATGGATAGAGGTGTAAACTCTGGCGCATGAGACGATACGTGGACGTTGGCGTCATTTGGACCGCAGCTGCAACACGGCGAACGGAAGTCCGAGGCCGCTGTGGGATCACCTGCTGCACTAGCTGCGCGTTGCCCTCTGTGGTTGCCGTACGCGGTCGCCCTACCTTTCCAGCACGTTCATCCGTCACATTCCCAGTCCGTTGAAATTTTTCAAACAGATCCTTTATTGTATCGCTTTTCGGTCCTTTGGTTACATTAAACCTCCGTTGAAAACTTCGTCTTGTTGCAACAACACTGTGTTCTAGGCGGTGGAATTCCAACACCAGAAAAATCCTCTGTTCTAAGGAATAAACCATGTTGTCCACAGCACACTTGCACGTTGTGAACAGCACACGCTTACAGCAGAAAGACGACGTACAGAATGGCGCACCCACAGACTGCGTTGTCTTCTATATCTTTCACATCACTTGCAGCGCCCTGTACAAACCATAAAAAAATGCACGGAAGTATGTTTTTTAACACAAACCTACGTTTTTTTAAATGGAATCCCGTTAGTTTTGTTAGCACATCTGAACATATAAACAAATACGTAATCAGTGCCGTTTGTTGCATTGTAAAATGTTAATTACATCCGGAGATGTTGTAACCTAAAGTTGACGCTTGAGTACCACTCCTCCGCTGTTCGATCGTGTTTATCGGACAGCATCGAATTACGTATGGATCCAAAGGGAACGGTGATGGACCTTAGGTACAGAAGAGACTGGAACAGCATATTACGTCCACATGCTAACACCTTTTCATTGGTCTTTTTCACTGACGCACATGTACATTACCATGAGGGGTGAGGTACACGTACACACGTGGTTTCCGTTTTCAGTTACGGACTGGAATAGAGTGTGTCCCGACATGTCAGGCCAATAGATGTTCAATGTGGTGGCCATCATTTGCTGCACACAATTGCAATCTCTGGCGTAATGAATGTCGTACACGCCGCAGTACATCTGGTGTAATGTCGCCGCAGGCTGCCACAATACGTTGTTCTATATCCTCTGGGGTTGTAGGCACATCACGGTACACATTCTCCTTTAACGTACCCCACAGAAAGAAGTCCAGAGGTGTAAGATCAGGAGAACGGGCTGGCCAATTTATGCGTCCTCCACGTCCTATGAAACGCCCGTCGAACATCCTGTCAAGGGTCAGCCTAGTGTTAATTGCGGAATGTGCAGGTGCACCATCATGCTGATACCACATACGTCGACGCGTTTCCAGTGGGACATTTCCGAGCAACGTTGGCACATCATTCTGTAGAAACGCGATGTATGTTGCAGCTGTTTGGGCCCCTGCAATGAAGTGAGGACCAATGAGGTGGTCGCCAATGATTCCGCACCATACATTTACAGTCCACGGTCGCTGTCGCTCTACCTGTCTGAGCCAGCGAGGATTGTCCACGGACCAGTAATCCTCGGCCCCGTGGTTTGTGAAACCCGCTTCATCGGTAAACAGGTAGAACTGCAACGCATTCTCTGTTGATGACCATTGACAGAATTGCACTCGATGATTAAAGTCATCACCATGTAATTGCTGATGTAGCGACAAATGAAACGGGTGAAAGCGGTGACGATGCAGTATGCGCATGACACTACTTTGACTCAGTCCACCGGCTCTCGCGATGTCCCGTGTACTCAAGTGTGGGTTCATGGCAACAGCAGCTAAAACACGAACTGCACCCGCTTCTCCTGTGACGGGCCTGTTACGGACCCGTTTGCGTGCTACGACCATACCTGTTGCATACAGTTGGCGGTAGATGTTTTGCAATGTGCGGCACGTTGGATGCTCTCTGTCCGGGTACCGTTCTGCATACACCCTGCAGGCTTCAGCTGCATTTCGTCGACACTCACCATAGATGAGTATCATCTCCACCTTTTCAGAGTTCGAATACACCATGGTCACAGTTTCTACAACACTACACTATCACAGATGTCTGGTAACACGATGTACTACAGTTGGTCTGCGTGCGGAGACGAATGCAGAATAACAGTAGCAGCAAGCGCTACATGCGGACACTGCGACAGCTAGACCAAACCACAACAGTGAACTACAGCCACACTCGTCATCGTAAACATGTCCCTGCAGATGGTGCTCACCGACCGTAGCCCGTGTTTGTTACAACAAGCAACTGAACGTCGGAGGTTTCAAGGGTCAACTTTGGGTTACAACATCTCCGGATGTAATTAACATTTTACAATGCAACAAACGGCACTGATTACGTATTTGTTTATATGTTCAAATGTACTAACAAAACTAACGTGGTTCCATTTTAAAAAACGTAGGTTTGTGTTAAAAACATATTTCCGTGCATTTTTGTATGGTTTGTATTAAACAATTACACTAGCCCCTCTCCTCACGTTCGGTCTGTGGAATCGGTTCGTCAGTATTTGATGTGGTTTACGAAATATATCCAGCGGTAACGTTAGGTGACTCACCCTGTATATCCCCCCCCCCCTTCCATGAACCACGGATTTTGTATCCTGCCTGGAAGGCGGCGCGTGGGTAGGAGTAGGAGCAGTAAAAATACGTCGGTACTGCAATGAGTAAAAGAGGTTTACTGGAGCCTGAATATATATATATATATATATATATATATATATATATATATATATACAGAGGAATACGTAACTTGTACAGAGGTGCGAAGCTGAAGCGAAGTGTCCCGGCCGTCTGCTTGTAACCTCCCCCTCACTTATCGACCTTAATGACAGTGAAAAATTAAACCGCGTGTACCTAATGGAAATTTGGGAAAAGCAATCGTCACCGAAGTTAATCTGTCGGTAAAGAGGGAGGAAAGGGTTACATCTAAATGAAAGGAAAAATGCTAATGAAACTGGTGGAAATTAATTTTGAAAACGGTAAAGTTAATAAAGAAAGTAAATGTGCGGCCGTTACGTTAACAATTAACTAGCGGTAATTAGATATTTGAGATTTGGGGGAAATTACGGTCGCCAGTCCTAAGGACAATTACTATAGTAACTGAAAAAGAAAGATTATTACACATATAATTAGCACTAGAAGCGTGGCAACTGAAGGTTGACAAGTGTAGTGTGAAAACTGAAAGTTTGTCAAAAGTAATAAATTTCGCTACACTCTGACTTAATGTAGCAAAAGAATTAATAAAACCGGAAAATCGAAAGTTAAGTTAGTGACGGAAGTTAATAGTGAGCTTTCTTTCTGAAGCACATCGAAATTCAGTAAAATACGGTTAGTCTTGGACTACCTCAACAATCACTTCAAAAGCTACTTGAATCTACGCAATTTAGAAATAAGAGATTTGACTTTGAACTTGAATTAAATGATTCTGAACAATTAACAATAGTAAAATTTAGTACGTACCAAGCTGAGCTGCAGTCACAGGTAAGCTAAAATACGGTAACAAAACTCGCACTCTTAATTTGTGCTTGCGTAATCTAAATATTGTAGCCAGCTATGAATACATTAACTGAACTTTGAAATTAAAGCAGTGAAATCTAATTATATTACTTTAATGCTGGCGTTTGAATTTCAATGACACTCGGGTTCATTTCGGAAAAGGTTATTACACATATAATTAGCACTAGAAGCGTGGCAACTGAAGGTTGACACGTGTAGTGTGAAAACTGAAAGTTTGTCAGGAGTAATAAATTTCGCTACACTCTGACTTAATTTAGCAAAAGAATTAATAAAACCGGAAAATCGAAAGTTAATTTAGTGACTGAAGTTAATCGTGAGCTTTCTTTCTCAAGCACATCGAAATTGAGTAAAATACGGTTAGTCTTGGACTACCTCAACAATCACTTCAAAAGCTACTTGAATCTACGCAATTTAGAAATAAGAGATTTAACTTTGAACTTGAATTAAATGATTCTGAACAATTAACAATAGTAAAATTTAGTACGTACCAAGCTGAGCTGCAGTCACAGGTAAGCTAAAATACGGTAACAAAACTCGCACTCTTAATTTGTGCTTGTGTAATCTAAATATTGTAGCCAGCTATGAATACCTTAACTGAACTTTGAAATTAAAGCAGTGAAATGGAATTATGCTGGCGTTTGAATTTCAACGACACTCGGGTTCATTTCGGAAAAGGAAGGGACCCTGCTTGGTAATGCAATTGGGACAATGAGCAACAAAGGTTCATGCTAAGTAGCTGTAATTTTGTGATGCAACAATTTTAAAAGTTTGAAAAGCTGAGGTCTGCCATACAGTTCTGAAACTTTACGTGCTTCCAGTCTTCCTTGTTGGTTGATTGAAGGTTTGAAGTCGTCGATCGGGGAGGTGGCGACAGTCACTCATTGTCGGCCGTCGCTGTTGCAGAAGCTGGATGCTGGCGCGCCTTCTTCTCGACACGGTCACCAGGCGAAACGGGCTCTCGATGTGCGCCAGCTAATGCTTCCCGTCCGCGACACCATGTCAGAAACTATCATCGCAAGTCGAGCGCAATTACATGCTGCCAAACCCCGAAGGCGCGGCATCTCGCGGGAGCTTCACACCACACACCTGCCTCACTCGCTACTCCAGCCAGACTCTTTCATGCTCTGCCCGCGCTCCACGCGGCAGAGTTAACACTACCAAAGATCCTAAACACTGATTCTTCACACGACCTATCGATGTAATCGTTCGATAGCAGTTTTCCCTAGGCAAGACCCAGCGTAAAAATACAAATAATATTTGCGAAACAAACGAATTATACATCGACATAAATGCATATATATATATATATATATATATATATATATATATATATATATATATATATATATATATATATATATATATATAGTAAAACAATTACAATATGTAAGGACACAGAAATTTCATACATTCAGGTAACAAAAATAAGGAAAACAAATTACAGTAAAATAGGAGGATATGCATTTCCGGCGTTACATGCTCTTGATCAAATGGGCAGAATCAGGAGCGGAGCTCGTAGAGCTCTCCCGCTCCGGCTAGAGTGCGCTGACGTCGGTGTCTGTCGTCGTGCCAACTTTAGAACTTGCACCTACGCCGTGGCATCGTAGCTATCGATACCACAATGGACCTTGCCGTTGGTGGGGAGGCTGGCGTGCCTCACTGATACAGATAGCCGTACCGTAGGTTCAACCACAACGGAGGGGTGTCTGTTGAGAGGCCAGACAAACGTGTGGTTCCTGAAGAGGGGCAGCATCCTTTTCAATAGTTGCAGGTGCAATAGTCTGCATTATTGACAAATCTGGCCTTGTAACA